>NW_026623935.1:258280-288503 GCF_030028575.1 Malurus melanocephalus | reverse complement strand
CCATTCCCTGTGTCCTGTTCCTCCATCCCTTGTCCCCCATCCCTCTCCAGCTCTCCTGGAGTCCCTTTAGGTCCTGGAAGGGGCTCTGAGCTCTCCCTGAAGCCTTCTCTTCCCCAGATGAGCACTCCCAGCTGTTCCAGCCTGGCTCCAGAGGGGCTCCAGCCCTGGAAGCAGATCTGTGACCTCCTCTGGGCTCTCTCCAGCAGCTCCACATCTTTTCTGGAGGCAGGTCTGCAGGTGGGATCTCTTGAGGGCGGAGTAGAGGGGGCAGAATCCCTTCCCTTGACATCTGCCCACTCTGTGGGTGCAGCCCTGGGTGTGCCCAGATTCGGCCATGCCCTCATGCCCAGGCTCTGACTCTGCTTCACCCAATGCCGAGTGTTTTGCTGGCCCCCAAATGCCACCCAGGATGGGGAGAAGACCATCCCTCGGAAAGCTGGGGGTGAAAGTGGGACCCTAAGAGCACCAAGAGCTCTGCTCCACATTGGGACTATCGATCTCCTCATCCTCTGCTGAGCTTTACAGCTCCCTGGTGGAATCTTCCACGAGGAGACAAAAGATCTTCGCTCGGCACCTCATTCCTGGGATGAGGCACCTCTGTTCCTGGCTGAGAGAAGAGCAAGGGGATGAGAATCAGGAGCTGAAAAAACCCATGTCTGGGAGCAAGGGATGCCCTGGAAACAGGAAAACAACTTGCCGGGGGCAGCGACACCTCTGGCACCCTCCGGAGATGGGTGAAACCAGAGCCAACACCTGCTTGTAAAAGGATTTTCCTTCTTCACTGCACCAAGGTGGAAGGCTGTGGGGGAACCTGCACATCCCCAGCCAGGAGCCACCATCCCATGTGGAGTGTGGTGAGAGTCAGGAGCTGATGATCAGCGCCTCCTGAAAGCGGGGAACAATCACATCCCATCCACCTGCAGCCTCAGTGCTGGTCTGCCGAGCCCAGAACCCTCTGGGGTGAATCCCACCAGCGCTCCTGCACCCCCAGCCTTGCTCTGGGTGTTTTTTGTCAACAAAAACCCTTTTTCCCTCCCCCAGGGCTCATTTTGTCCCCGGCAGAGCCGGCAGGGAGGATATTCCACGTGGGCGCTGGCGCTCCGGCGCACCCTGCGCGCACACGGGCGCTGGCATGTGCAGGCGCACGGAGAGGTGGGAACGGCCCCGGCAAAGCTCTGCAAACAGCCCTGATAAAATTGTTCCTCAAATTCCTAAAGCAGGCTTAGGTTTCAGCAATCTGGCTCCAAAGACGGCTCCCGCATACATTTCGCGGGCTGGAGCTGCAGCTTTAATCCCGAGGAATCGTCAGCTTTGCAGCCGCATTTGCCATTCAGATTTGCACGGCGGCAGCAGCGGCAGCACCCGAGAGAGGGGGGTAAAGAGGGTTTGGGGGGGTCCCAGCCACGTGGGCTGCACCCTGCCCGTGCCACAGCTCAGCCAGACCCCAAAAAAACCGAGCAGGGCTGGCTGTGGCCCCGCACGGCTGCCGAGCGCCGGGAAGGAGTCGCTGGTTTATCTGATATGATTTAATCAGCCCTATAATTAGATTAATTTGTTGATTTGATAGCAACCCATTTCTCGCCGTTGGATTTGTTTATGTGTGTTTTATGCTCCAGTTTGGCAATAAAATAGGAACTGAGGAGGTGGGAAAAATCCTGGCGCCCATGCTCTGACCCTGTGGGTGCCAGGCTGGACGTGCGGATCCTGCTGGCTCCTGCTGTGGGGTGGGAACGGGCAGTTGCAGGGAACGGCCTGCCATGAGGTGGGTGCATCCCTACGGGGACAGCAGAGCCGTGCTGGTACCCAGGATGGGCCCAATCCCATCTCTCTTCATCCTAAAGCTGAAAAGGAAAATTAACCCCAAAGCTGTTTGGCGGGCGAGTGTCAGGGTTGTGGAGTGTGGCAAGCCAGAGGATGCTTGGCAAGGCAGGGGGCAGAGAGGGCTTTGGAAAGCTTTGCCCCCTCTCTCTGGGCTCTGGTTGGCACGGCACAGCCTGGCACAGCACGGCCTGGCAGCCAGCAGCTGCTGCTGACGGATGCAGATGGACACGGACCTCATGGTGCCTTCAGGAGCAGCCCGTGCTCAGCCCCCGCCCTGCCTGCCCCAGCCAGGCCTCCCCATGGAGCGGGAGCAGCACCAGGGCACCCCCAGGGACAGGATAATCCCCAGCTCATCCCTCTCCTCGCTGCTCCCACGGGTCCTGCGGGGTCGGGGCGGGAGGTGTCGCCTCACCCGCGGTGGCTGCTGGCATTGCCAGAGCGGTGTTGGGGACCAGCAGGTGATTCCTTCGCCAGCGTGGCATCCCCGCAGGCCGGGCTGGCAGCGCAGGAGCCGGGCTGGATCATTCCAATTAAAAGCGCGGGTTCGGGAGGGCTGCGGGGCGCGGGCGGGAGGGGGAGGCAGGAGCGACACGGAGCGAGCGCCGAGGTTTGCCGGAGAAGCCGGAGCGAGGAGCGCTTTGATGGGCAGCTCCTTTGATCAGAGATCTGAATCCAGCCCTCACGTTTCCCCGTGTGAGCCCACTGCCTAATTACCACATGGCAGGGCCGCTCCGAGCCCTCGGCACGTTGCTGGAATAGATTTCCCTGGTCCAGCCTGGAGAAGCACATCGATCCTGCCCACAGCCGCAGGCTCATGCTAAACATTGCGTCCTATCGATTTTTTCCTCCCCCCCCATTTTCCCTTTTTTTTTCCTTTTTTTTTTTTTTTTTAATATATATAAGAATATTCTTTATTTTCATTAAATCATTAATCAGGGAGAAATCTACATTTTTATCATTTCTATGGCTGGAGAGGAAGAGAGGAAAGTTATATTGCCATAGAAACCGTTCCCTACCATTCTCAGCCTCCGAGCAGTCCCTCTTGTGCTGTCTCTTGTCAAAAGGCGTAATTGTTGCTCCTGATCTTCACTGCTCAATTAGCAGTGATGTCTCCCTTCAAGTTAATTGCTGGAGATGGGAGGAAGTAGGACAAATGTAACCTTTTAGATGAAAAGATCTCTCCCCCCGCTCCTTCCCCGCCTTTCCTCGCTGGCAGGCACTCGAGGGCCCCTCTGCAGCGAGCTGGGGTGGGGGGAGCCCCCTGGCCCGGGCATGTTCCATCCATCCCCTTCTCCTTTCTGGAGACCCCTCCCCATCTCCCTCATCCCATTTTCTGTGCCAGGACCCCCCTGTATCCATCCTCGGTTCCCTCTGCCTCCTCCAGCTGCATCAGCAGCAGCTCAGCCTCTCCCCTGTCACCTCCACCCTGCCGGTGTCACCTCCTGTCACCTCAGCACCCCCTGAGCTGGGACAGCCTTCCTGGATTCTCCAGGACTGCCATGGATTTTTCCAGGGCTGGTTCAGCTCCCGTGGCACGGTTCCATGCTGCCACACAGATTGTCCCCCTGCAGCAACAGTGATGGGGTGGCTGTGGCCCAGGAGTGGGGGGACCCCTGCACACGGCCAGGACTCAAAATTGGTGACAAAACCCCGCTGAGGGTGGAGGTTGGAGGTGGAAAACAAGCAGGAGGATTTTATCCTGCAGCAATAACAGCTCGCAGCTCGCTCACAAACCTGTTTGATGGAAGCAGTGACTCCAGGCAGGAGGAGGGCTCAGAAACTGCCTGGACAGAGGGTTTGTCACTCTCGAGGGATGACAGGCGAGCCAGACAATACATTGAGGAGAGGAGAAGTGTGGCAGCTGCCTGGACCTTGGCAGTCTGAAGAGCAGCCCTTAAACACTGACTCGAGTGTCTGTGAGACACAAATCACCCGGGCCAGGCGCGCCGGGCAGGGCACAGACACACGTGGCACTGCCAAGAGTGTGAGCTGGCAGCGCTGGAGTAGGGACAGGCAGGGACAGCAGCGGGGACAAGACAGCCTGGTCAGACTGTGGCACCCTCCTTGTGCCATGGTATGAGATAAATGAGCCTTTAAAACTCAGGATGGGGGGAAGGCAACGTGGATGGCCGGAGGATGGAGGGTGGGACGGCTTGGCAAGGGTTGTGTGGGCACAAGGGAAGAGGGTGTCACCACCCATGGGTGACACTGGGGCACCCTGTAAACCTTGGAAGACGCCAAGAGGACCCAGAGAAGATCCAGCTAGCAGAGAGCGACACCAGGAGAGCTGATCCTGCCTCCTGAAAGCCAAAAAATCAGAGAATCCCAGAATGGTTTGGGTTGGGAGGGAAAGCCCATCCAGTGCYATGGCAGGGCCACCTCCCACCATCCCAGGCTGCTCCCAGCCYCAATGTCCAGCCTGGCCTTGGGCACTGCCAGGGATCCAGGGGCAGCCACAGCTTCTCTGGGCACCCTGTGCCAGGGCCTSCCCACCCTCYGAGTACAGAAKATGTCACCAAWGTCCTCAGAGAGTTCTCCTTGACATCTCCCCTGCGAGGACCCCACTGCTCCCAACAGCTGCAGCAGAAAGAGCCCTGACACCCCTCCCTGCCTCTGCCTGAGCTGCACYCCAGGAGATCTCAGCTCCCGAGGACCACGGCTGCAGAGCCGGGACTGAGGGCACTGCGTGGAAGGGGCTCTCATCCAAGCTCTTTCCTAGAGCAGCGCTGTTCCAAGTGTCAAATCCGAGCAGAGCCTCTGCTCGAAAGACCCCAAGGATGCTCTGAGGAGCAGCCCACGTCACTGCCAGAAGCTCTGGAGCTGAGCTGAGATAGACCCACCCCTTCAGCAGACCCAGGGCAGCAGGAGGCCCAGCCAAAACCACTCAGCACAACCAGCCGTTGTTAAAAGCCAAACCTCGCTGTCGCTCAGCAGATCACTGGGAGCAGTCTGCTGAGAGGCAGCGAGAGCAGCGCTCAGCCCTGCCCTGCCCTGCTCRGGGGGTTACTGCAGCTCCAGGCTGCTTACTGCTGGGCTGGATTCATCACAGAATCATGGAGGAACCTGAGCTGGAAGGGATCCCCAAGGATCACTGATCCAACCCCAGCCCAGCACAGATCCCATAACAATCGCCCCCCTGTGCATCCCTGGCAGCGCTGTCCAAACTCTCCTGGAGCTCTGGCAGCCTCGGGGCCGGGACCATTCCCTGGGGAGCCTGGGCAGTGCCAGCACCCTCTGGGCACAGAAGAACCTTTCCCTGCTCTCCAGCCTGAGCCTGGCCTGGCCCAGCTCCAGCTGTTCCCTGGCTGCTGTCCTTGTCCCAGGGAGCAGAGCTCGGAGCTGTCCCTGCACTGCCCCTTGGGAGGAGCTGCAGTTTTGGTTGAGATCGAGGTGTGAGAGTGAGAAATCGTGAAGCAAGCATCACCTTGAGATGCTGGCAAGGGACGTGGACACCTCTGCTCACACCTTGAGCAGAGCAGGAGCCGCTCTCCAGCCCTCAGAGCGATGGTCCCCAGCACTGGTGGCCTTGACCCCTTTGGCCGATTGTCCCTTTAGCCCTTCTGCCCAACAGTAGTTCCTCACTTCCATTGCACAGAGTGGGACTGGGGGAGCCAATCTCCCAAATGCAGAGGTGAGTTACTCCCCTAGATCCTGTCACTTGCTGGATTGCTGAGCAGATCCACCCTCAGCCCCAGCTCTGGGGCCATCCCCACCTTCCCGACCCAAGGCCATCATATCCTGGCTTGGGTGCTGTGTCCCGAGCCAATCCTGCTCCAGTGCCACCCGTCCTGGCTCCTCCTGGTCCATGACCCATCCCAGAATTGTGCCTTGGCCCAGGAGGCCAAACCCTGCCCTGGCCATGGGTGCACTTTCTCTAATGCTTGGGATGCTCTTCTGTAATGCCGGGGATGCTCTGGAAGGTCTATAAACCAGGAAAAAACCCACCAGGCAACGCTGAAAAGCGACATTTTGGGGCTGAGCACGTGGAGGAATCACTCGAGGATGCTTCCCTGCCTGGATGAGCACTTCCCTGTCTCCGGAAGGTACCGAGGAGCAATCGGCAGCCGGGGCTGCGCTCCCGCTTCCCTTCCGCTGGATGCAAACAAGCCCTTAACATTTCGGCAAGTGGCTCGGCTTGTGGAGACACGCGGGGTGCCGAGAGCTCACTTCAGAGCCCCTCGTGACTGCCGCCCTCCGCGGGGAGGTCGGGAGGAGGCCGGCGGGATGAGAGCATCCGCAGGCTGCGGGCAGCTCGCTGCCGGCGGCGGAGGCGGCGGGGGACAAGGGTGCCCATCCCCTGCCCCCAGCCCCGCCGCCGGCCCCCGGCTCCGCCGCTCCGGCTGCAATTAAAGCTCACCCCGAACGCTGCATTAATGTCAGGTTTGCATCTCATTTCCCCAGCGCCAGGTAAGGAGGGGCCGGCAGGCTTGGAGAAGGATCACACGTGGCAGCTTTTAATAGAAACCCGCCCGCCTGTCACTGGCGGCTCATCATTCCTCTTGAAACGGTTGCTAATTACCAACGAGCCGTGTTTGTGTTTCGGGTGTGACGTTCCCCTCCGCAGCCCCGCTCCCCCGCCTCCTGCTCCGCACCCGGGCTGGCAGCAGCGCTCGGGGGGCTCCGGGGGAGGTGGGAGCTGCGGGGTGGGCTCCAGAGGGGCTCTGAGGACACGGTTCCTCCAGGGATGGACTCGGGGGTGCCTGGGAAATGGCCCCCTCCGACTTCTCTCTCCTCCCTTCCCATTTTCCATGAAGGACAATTGCTTTGGAACTGCCCTTTGAGTTCAACCTGATGAGTTAAAGCTTTGGGATCACTCCTGCCACCCCCTCCTGTCCTGGTGATTCTCTGCTGGACCAGGACACCTCTGTCACCAGCTTCAGCCATGCCATTGTCCCCTCGGAGCCTCACCATGGGCTATGCCCAAGCTCCTGGGGCCAGTGTGACTTCAGTGGTGGCACCATCAGCCCTCCTCTCCCTCTCCCTCTCCCTCTCCCTCTCCCTCTCCCTCTCCCTCTCCCTCTCCTCTCCCTCTCCCAGCTGCTTCCCAGGGATGTGCCACCTTTGTCTCCATGGCTGTTGGGGCAGGGATGAGCTGGGACCTGCTGCAGTGATGCTCTGTGGGGACTGACAGAGCCAGTCGTGAGGGCTCTGACCCCATGGGACACCTCCTTCACCCCTCAGCCGTGTTTGGGACCCCTCCTGGGGCAGCACGGGCCGAGGGGCTGTGGGAGGCATTGGAGAGGGGAAAGCAGGGTTGGGGAAGGGGCTGGAGCCTGGTTCCAGAGGTGCCCTAGGGGGGTGCAAGCTGTGCCTGCCCCACTGCGACCCCCAGCACTGGGTGTCCCACTCTGCCCCACACCCCGGGGCTGCCCAGGCCCCTCCTTGTGCCCCGTTGGATGTGGCAGCAAGTGCTGGAGCATCCCCACATTGCATCCCGAGCCTGGACAGGTGGAATATTCGCTGAGTCCCATTCCAACCATTCCCAGAGCAGGGATACCCCACCTGGGACACCCCAAAGAGGGAGATGCCTGTGAGGGCTCCTCCCAGCCYGTGCCAGCGCCAGCAGCTCCCTGCTCCCCCACATTCCCAGCTGTGTGCAGAGCCCAGGGCTTCTCCAGCGCTCTGGGGGCTCGGGAAGGATCCTTCCCCACAGTGACACCCATTCCCTCCTCCCAGCGGCACCAGGGGTGGTRTTGGGGTGGGAGAAGGGCGGGAGCTGTATGGGAGACCCCCGGCTTTACCCACCCACCTCCTGAGTGTTGAGGCAGACACGCTKTTGATGGCTGGAACGGGGCCAAGGCAGGTGCCTGGCTGGCTGGGGAGCCCGCCCGGCGCAGGGAGGGCACCCCGAGGCTCCCAGCTCCGGGGAACTGGCCGGCTCCTGCCGCCGCCCGGCTGAGYGACAGCTCCCAGCCCCCCGGCCCACCTCCCCCCTTGTCAATCCACTGGGGAATTATTTATCCTGACAATAGCAATTGTCTGCACGGGCCCTTCCCCCTCTCCAGCACCTACCCCAACAAAGGAAATCATCCTGATATGAAAGGGAAAATTAAATTACCCCAATAAAGACTTAGTGCTGCTTTAATGACATCACCAGACTCAGGCGCTAATTAGCTGAGTACAAAGGAAAGCTAAATGTGAAAACGTGAATTTCTGTTCCCTTTTCTCCTGTCGTACAGTCTCGGGAGTGGGAGTCTTGGCAGGCATGGCAGGAGGAGCTGCTCCCACCCGGCCGGGCGGCTGCTGCTGCGTGCCAGGCGCTGGGAAGCTGCCCCTGCCGAGGGGGAAGAGCTCCGGGAGATTTTGGGAGACGGATCAAGCAGCTGCCGCCCGTCTGGATCCAGCCAGGGATCCCSGGGCTGCCCGTGCTCGAATCCTGCTCGGTGCCGTCGCTTTCTGCTGCAGCCGGTGCTTGTGGCGCCGAGTTCGGGCACCTGCACACCTTGCGAGGAGTAAAGCTCACACCTCCTTGCACACACACCTCACWGCGTGTCCAGCGCTCAGCCCCGTGCCCAAGGTCCCTGTCCCCTTGCTCTGGGCAGCATCGGCCATGGCAGCGTGTCCCCAGTCCGTCTCCATGACCGTGGCACCCTGCCAGTGCCAGAACCTCCCCGGGAGCCGTGCCACCCGCCCCCTCCCCGCAGCGGAYCCATTTCTGATTGCTGCACCCAGGTTTGGCCGTCTCCCGTGCCGTGTCCCCGCCATGGCTGCAGCCCWCCGGCCCGGGGGGTGACCCTCGGACCCGGAATCCTCCCGGGCATCCACTTACCGCAGCGGCTCCGCGTTTCCTTCCAGCCCCCTCGGAGCGGTGACAGCACCGAGCAGCGTGACAGCCCCGCGGAGAGCCGGCAGCACACGGAGCTGCTCAGCCGCGGGGTGCCGGGGTGGGGGGGACCCCCGGAGAGCCAGGGGACGGCTGGCCACAGGGAGGGACAGCAAACACCCCACGAGCAGCGAGCCCTGGGCATCCGGGGATGCCCGCTGGGACCGGAGCATACCCGAACCAGAGCTCTCCTGGGGAGACAGAGGGAGCACGGGGCAATTTCGCTGTTTCCCTCTATATTTGGGACTGTTTTTTCCCGTTGGAAGTGTTGCTACATCTAACCCCTCCCAGGATAATTCTTCCCTCCGGTGGGGCCCTGGGAATGACGAGGGAATTGCAGCAGAGGCTCCAGAGTTGCCTGCAGGTGCGGAGAGGCCGAGCTGCTCSCGCCGGTCGCAGGAAAAGGGGGGCTGCTAACACACAAAGCTTCATTTTAACTAAAGCTTTAATTGCCCCCGAATCCAGGATGTCACTGCTATTACCTTGAATCTCACCCCAAGCCCTCTGTCAGTGCTCACAGACCCTCCCAGCACACGGGGTCATCCCAGAAAAATTGGGGAGGGGGACATGTTTTGGCCTCTGCTCCTTGTGGGCTCTTCCCCATCCCTGCTCAGGCCGGGCTGGCAGCACCAGCTCTGCCCCAGTGCCACCAGTTGCTCCCAGCTGTCCCCGAGGGACGGTGGCCCCGGGGCACGCCCCGGGCAGGCAGCCCTGCCTTCAGCCTCGCTGCCGGGTGTCCCGTGAGGTGGCACCTCTGGGGACAAGCCAACCCCCCCGGGACACGAGGGGCTGCTGGTCACCCCCACCCCGCCGCCCCCGCCTGCTGGGGTTGGTGCGGGAGGGATGGGTGCGAATGCCTCCGTGCCTCCTTAAAATGACATAGCTGGTCTCCATGGCAACTCTTCTCTGCCTTTCGCCTCAGACCAAGAGCATCATCTGCTCCATCATCCCTGCAGGCCAGGGCCCRGCACGCCTGYAGAAGGGCTGGTGGGRTGCTCAGCCTGTGGCACCCCCGCCTCTGCCCTGCTGGCAGTGCCATCTCTTCTGGCTCTCCAGCCACGCTGGTGTCCGGCAGGAGGGGACCCGCCTGCCTGCAGCACCCCAGTCACCAGCTGCCTCCAGCCTCCTGCAGCCTCCACCCTTCCCTCTGCTGCCAGTGCGGCGGAATGCCCGGCACAGCCATGGCACAGGGCTGGGGGAGCAGCAGGGCTGGGTCTGGATGGGGCTGGGGCCGCTGGTGGCCTGTCCCCACCCCAAACACTTGCAAATCCACGGCAAGGTCCCTTGCTGCACGTCCAGATCCTCCCGTGGACAATCTGGGCAAGCTGGTAGGACGGCGAGCAGCCCGCGATCCCCCGGCGATCCCAAGCCGCCCATCAAGCACTCAGCCCCCGCCGCGACAATGAGAGGCCAGCTCCGAGCCGCGGGGAAATTGCCCGGCACTCCAGCAAATGCCACCGCCCGCTGCCCGGCCGGGCTGGCCCCCGACATGGCACGTCCCCGACTGTCCTTAAAMCTCCMTGAGCCGCGCTCCGACGGCAGCCGSGGGGAGCAGCCGGGCTGGAGGAGCTGGGGTGCCACGGATCCGTCTCCAGTCCCGGGCAGGCAGGACCCCCCCTGGGCATGGGGGCTGCCAGCTCTGGGCGCGGTGAGGGTGATTTTCCGTGGGGATGCACGGGGGAAGGAGGGAGAGGTGCTCACACAGGGGTGGCACAAGGGACATGGACACGTGTGGGTGGAACAAAGATCCTTGTGTTTGGGGGGATACTCCAGGGTGAAGGGGTGTGGGGTGAACGCAGGGGTACAGGGCAGTGGGCACACAGGGATGGAGGAATGGACTCAGTGATGAGTAGGGTGMTTCCTGTCCCCTAAGGCCACATTGTCCCCTCAGACACCCTCCTTCTGGTGGGCCCCAGGGCCACCTCAGCCCTTCCAGGGCCCCGCAGAGCCACAGCACCCGCAGCTCCCCAGGGAGCTCCCTTCCTCCTCCTCCTGGCTCCTTTGCCAGGTGCCTTTTCCCAGTACCCACACAGCATCTCCCCGTGCTTGTCCCGTTATTCCCCGTGCAGGATCCGCACGCAGCCCCCCCTCTCCCGGCACCGCGGCGTGTGTCGCGCTGTGTGGGTGTGTTTATTTATAGGGCTGCTGCAGAGCCCGGCTGCTGCGTGGGGCCTGCAGCCCCCCACCCTCCTGGGCTCCCTTCCCCGCTTCCCAGCCTGGCCGTGCACCAGCCGTGATGCCCCGGTGCTCACTGGGGTGCGAGTCACGGAATCTTGCAATCATGGAAGGGACCTCAAAACTCACCCCAAGCCACCCCCTCCCATGGACATGGACACCTTCTGCTAGACCAGGTTGCTCCAAGTTCTGTCCAGCCTGGCCYTGGACACTTCTGGAGATGGCCTTGCAGAGGGACATCCCAGCAGCACCATCCCCATCCCTCAYCCTGTCCTTTCCAGCTGGCTCAGCCCTGCTGGAGCCTCCAAGAGGGCACATGTGTCTTGTGGTCTCCTCCTGCAGCCCCTCCTCAAGCCTCACGGAGGTTTTTGGAGCACACGTGCAGCTCCCAACCTGTCCAGGCCATTCTGTCCATCTGGCACCCTGCTCCAACAGCGACCTTGGCTGTGCCCAGGGGCTCAGAGCTGTGCTCCTGCTAAGTGCTGCATGCTCAGCCAARGCTCTGGTGGCCTTTGGATTACAGGGATACGGGGAAGAGCCACACAGGATCCTGAGGGCAGCATCTGTTTTTGGGTCCCATGGTGCAGCTGGGCGGTATTGCCAGGGTGAGGGCAYGGAGGTGGTGACCCCATGCCCTGGGATGCCCCATGGGGCACTGGCAGCTCTCAGGCTGGTCACAGGATATACTGGAGCCTCAGCAGCTGCATCTGGCATCCAGGTCCCTCCTGCAGTGGGATGGGCTGTGGGGGTGAGGGCAGGGCAGGGCAGGACCTGGCTTTACCTGGAGCACCAAGACCCAGCTCCCAAAAGGACTTGGAAAAGGGCAGGAGGATGGAGATGGGAATGGGGCTGCATGTGGGGTGGACCCAGTGCCCCGCAGGACACAAGCTGCTGCAGGGGGCCGGTGGGGCCGGGCAAACCCTGCCCCGATGCCAGAGCTCCCTGGCCCAGGGGGCTGAGCTGCCGAGARCAGCCCCTCGTGCCCCGATGACAGCGGCCACCAGATCTCCGAGGGCACCGTGCCAGGCCAGCACGTGGGGCAGGGTCTGCATGCCGCGGCCCAGCCCCGCCCTGGCTGGCCTCTCATTTGTTCTCATTAAGGGCTGGCAGGGTGGCTAATTAGGCGGCGTGAGTGCCAGCGCCCCGCTGACAGACACCTGTGCAGACAGCCCTCCTCCTCGGCCCGCCTCGTAATTACCGTGCCGGCTGCCGCCGTGCCGCCCGGCAGGACCTGCTCAGCCGCGCCGGGACGTGGCGCGGTGCCAGCCCCGGCTGGCGCTGCGTCCCCGCGGCACACAAACCCCGCCGCATCCTCGGGGCATCGYCCCGCGTCCCCTTCTGGCGGTGCCACCATCACCCGGCCACGTGTGGGCACCTCCGGGTGTCCGAGGCACCCCGAGGCACGGGGCAGAGTCACTCCGCTCGCATTTTGTGTCCCCTTATTACCCCCAGGGCGGTGCCCTGGGTACCTGGGAGCGAGTCCTGCCCGTGCCCACCTGTGCCCACCCACCCGAGCAGGTCGTGGGCAGGGTCACAGCGAGGACAGGCCCGTGCAGCCTCGTGAACTGTGCAGGGATAACGAGCCAGCGGCCGCTTTAATTAGATTAATTGGCTCCCATTCGGCTCCAGAAGAGCTGTCAGGCTGCGAGTGTGTTCCTGCTGTACCTGGCTAATTACGGCACCGCGGCCGCCACTCGGCAGCGCTCGCGGCCACCGAGAGCTGGCACCGGGCGAAGCTGTGCCAGGGAGGTGCTGCCGGGCACGGAGGGCACTCGGGGAGCTCTGGCTGCCAAAATACATGGGAGAAGATCAGGGGGTCCTGAGGGTGCTGCAGGGCGTGCAGAGCTGTGGGAGAGCAAGGGCTGTGAGGAGCTGGAGCACAGGGATGGGGTTTGGGGTGCCCAGAAGATTGGGATSAGAGCTGGGGAAGGTGTTGGGGCAAGAGCCAAGGTATGGGGTGTCCCGGCGGGAGGATGGTGTCTGGAGCACCCAAGTCCTGGGGGCTGGCAGGGAAGGATGGGCGCTGGGATCAGCCTCTGTCTCTGCTGTCCATGCCCTGAGGAAAAGGATAGCAGTGAGCAGGGAGTGGGCACCCTGTGGGAAGGGTCTCTCCCAGCCGTGCCAGGCCGGGCACACCGAGCTCCTGCCTGGCCCTGGAGGCACGCTGAGACATTGGCTATTTATAAAAGCCACCCGTGAGAGGAGCAAGGAGGTGACAGCCTAAAAATAAGCGGCTGGGCTGGGGTGACGAGGCACCGCTTCCCCCCCCAGCAGAGTGTGGGAGGCAGAGCTGGGGGATATCTTTATCCCTCTTATCCCCAGGCTGTCATTACAGTGCCCACTGCAGCCGCAGCTCCAGCCTTTGCCCACGCTCTTGACCCGTGCCCCAGGGCATGGTGTTTTCCTGGAAGATGGACCCATCCTTTCGGGAGAGCAGACAGGCTGGGGAGCAGGGCAGGGCAGCTCCAGCAGGGAAATCACGGGTCAGATCCCCCTGCACATCCCCGACAGACACCCCACGGCCCCTCTGGGCATCGGAGCAGTGGCACCCCGAGGATTTGCTCCCCAGGATGTCTCCCAGGAGACCCCTGCACACATGGAGGTGTTGGGAAGTCACACCAGCACATAGGTGTGTGCAGAGAGCCCAGCTGGTCCTTGGCACGGGGATGGGCCGGACCCTGCGTGCTCTGGGGACACCCTCATGCTGCTTGCAGATTCAGATGGGCACCCTTGTGTGTGCCAGCTGTGCCAGCGCTGTCCTGGCACCCCCGGGGCATCCATGGGGGATTGTGAGTGTGGGTTCATCACTCAGCTCAGCAAGGAACCCCCGCACCCCGCTGCAGCCCCTCGGGACCCTCCGAGCACCAGCACAGACCCTGCAGCCCCCAAACCCCACTGACCCCATCAGACACCAACCTGCCAACCTCCTGACCACAAAGCAGGGCTCCACACCTCCTGACCACAGAGCAGGGCTCCACAGCTCCCTGAGCGCCAGGGCACTGCCCGGGGCCGCTGCCCAGCCTCCGAACCCTGGCACACGTGCTGGCCATGCCCGCACAGCCCCCGGCGCTGCTCCCCACACGCCTGCCCGGCCGAGGTGCCGGCRCTGCCAGGCGACAGACGAGGGCAGCAGCCGGGAGGAGAGCGGGGAGGAGGCGAAGGCAGCCGGCTGCATCCTCAGGTGTGCGTAGGACACATTCAGCGGGGAGCTCGTTAGCCGAGGCATCAGCAGCCCTTGCAAAGAGCTGACGCGGCTGCAGCACACACATCCCGGGGGCTCCCAGGGGATGCTGCGCTTCCATTCGTGCCGCACACGAGGCCCCCGGAACAGACGCAGCTCGGATGGAGTTATTTTTTCGCCGGTGAATGTTAATCCCGGCTCAGTTAATGCCTCTGCAGCGCCTGGCCCGGACCCCCACTCCAGGCTGGCGCCCACCCGGAGCATCCCAGGGCTTCCACGGGGATGGGCTGGGGCCAGGGGGGTTTGGTACCGCCGGCTCTGTTGGCGGGGTGGATGTGGAAAAGAGCGGGATGGTGGGAGCGCAGAAAGGGATTCCCCAGCTGGCGAGGAGGAGGAGGAGGATGTAATTGCACGGTACAGATTGAGCCTGTCAGGCGTCCCTCCGACAGCGCATCCCGGGGCACCTTCATCGTAAATAATAAAGAACAGCCCGGAGAGGAGGGGATTAACAAGGACAGGAGAGGCACTTATTCCCTAATTGATGGGTTCGTATTCCTGCGGAGGCTGCAGCCGCAGCCACCCTGATGCCATCGCAGGGAGCAGGAGCCTCCCCCTCCGCGGCTGCTGGGGACGAGGTGCAGGCAGGGAAATGCAGGCAGGGGAAACCAGACAGGGAAATTCAGGGCTCAAAATACAGGCAGGGAAATGTGGGCAGGGGAAACCGGACAGGGAAATGCAGGGCTGAAAATGCACACAGGGAAATGCAGGGCTGAAAATACAGGCAGGGAAAATGCAGGCAGGGGAAAACAGACAGGGAAAATGCAGGGCTGAAAATGCACACAGAGAAATGCAGGGCTCAAAATGCACTCAGGGAAATTCAGAGTTCAAAATACAGGCAGGGAAATGAAAGCAGGGAAAATGCAGGCAGGGAAAACCAGACAGGGCTGAAAATGCACACAGGGAAATGAAGACAGGGAGAATGCAGGCAGGGAAATGCAGGCAGGGGAAACCGGACAGGGAAATGCAGGGCTGAAAATGCAGGCAGGGAGATGAATGCAGGGAAATGCAGGGCTGCTAATCCAGGCATGGAAATGCAAGCAGGGGAAGCCAGGCAGCTCCAGGACACAGCAGGCAGCTGGGGCACAGCACCAGCACAGAGAGAAGGTGGCAGCCCCACCCCACGGGATCTGCCATCCCCTGGATCTCAGGGTCCCCCCAGGTCTCAGTGKTTTTCCTCTTGCTTTGATTTATCTCATTTTCTACCAAATCTTTATGGCAGGGACCAAAATCCYGGTGTCTTGCCCCATTGCTTGCTGAGAGAGGCTGGGATCACACTGTTCCACCTGCTTTGCCCAGATTTGGGGCATCCCAGCTGGGCAGGAGAGGGGGAGCAGGATGGGGTCCCAGACAGCTTGAATTTGCACGTGGGTTTAGCTGAGCTAAAAGCAGCTCTGGGAGGAGGCTGGGCCACTTTGGGAGATATAATTATGTATATAAAAAAAAAAAGCTTATTCTGGTCCCTGCAGGAGGAGCCGTGTCCAGTTCTGCCACTCACGATGTGCTGGGATCCACTGGGACCCCAGGCCAGGCTCGGCCACTGTGGGGGTGTCCCCTCCCGGCCAGCRCTGGGCTGGTGCCTGTTCCAGCAGCGTGGCCTGGTTCCCGTCCCGGATTACCCTCTCCCCACCAGCGGGAGGGGCAAGAGCTCCCCGAGTGCCAGATGGTGCCGTTTAATTCTTTTTCTGGGTGAGGCTGGATCTGTTCGTGCCCGTGTGAGCAGGACCCCGGGAGAGCAGCGCAGCCTGGGAGCTTCCTGCCTTCGGGCACAGCCATTTCCCCTCGAGAATCGGGAGCAGAGCCTTCCCAAAATGGTCTGCAAGCAGCCCTCCTGCACGGGCTATGTGAGCGGGGTGACCCCATCTCATTTTGGGGGGTTTTGACCCGGTTATCCATCTTCTCTGCCTGCAGCCCTGTCAGCCTCTTTCCCCAGAGCTGGAGAAGCAGGTTGGGCTGCGGGAGCTGAGGAAGAGGAGGGGGTGAGGAAGGCAGGGAGATGTCCKTGGAGGCAGCGGTTTCCCAGGTGCTGCTGCCAGATTGCTGCCCGTGGCCTCGGCTCAGCTCACAATTATCTGGGGTAATGGCAGGGGAGGGTGACCCAGATAGCGCGGGGAGGAGGATAATAAGGAAGATGTAACCGAGGCTTTGGGAAAGGGAAATGAGGTGGGGGGGGGGACAGGAGAGAGGGAGGAGAGGAGCTCCGGGATGAACCCTGAGCTGGGATGCTGATCCAGCACAGCTCGGAGCGTCCCCGCGGCCCGTGTCATCCCTAATCCAGGTAATGCACCCCTGGGAAGCAGAAATAGCCTTTCCTGGATCGATGGCCCTGCAGGCTTTGGGGTGGGACAGGGACAGGCAGAGGACAGGGCTGGCAGCTGTGTCCCAAACGGAATTCTCCTTCCCCGGTGAGCGCTCCTGGCTGGGATGAGTGCAGGGGGGYTGTGTGGTGGGATACAGCTCTCAGCATGGAGCACCTGCTGTCCCCAGGTGTCACACCCCCGGGGGACTTTGCTGGAGGGCACCTTGGGGGCCAGCACCTGCAGGTCAGCGCAGAGGGGCCGGGGCTGCTGCCCGTGCTGGGTGCCTCCCCCTCCCCACGGGCCCACGCAGCAGTTCTGGGTCCCGCAGGCACGGCCAGAGCGACGTTCCACCATAAATCTCCAGCCCTCTGCCATCATCCCTGCTCCACGAAGAGCTGAGGAAGCAGAGGTGTGAGCCAGCGCTCGTCCATCACATGGAGAGGTGTCCCCACGCTGCTGCCACCTGCTCTGGCCACCTTGGCGATCTCTGTGGCCACCTCCCGGGGGAACGCTGCCTGTTCCTGCGCCTATCTGCAGCTCCTGTCCCTGACTCCATTCCCCTCCTGCCCATCCTGGGCTGGGGCAGAGCTCGCTGTCCCCTCTCCAGGGGGACTTTGGCTCTGATTTCCCGAGCCCAGCAATGCAGAGGAACAGAAGTGAGCACTGCCCACCCCAGCAAGGTGCTGGGGACTCACCAGCAGTGCAGGGCTCTTCGTGTCAAATCAACGAGCCTGGGAATGCTGTGGCATCAGGACAGCAGTCCCRTGACAGGAGGACAGCCCTGACTTGTCCCC
The DNA here is from genome assembly GCF_030028575.1 of Malurus melanocephalus. Taxonomy (NCBI): domain Eukaryota; kingdom Metazoa; phylum Chordata; class Aves; order Passeriformes; family Maluridae; genus Malurus; species Malurus melanocephalus. Next base: position 271,352 of record NW_026623935.1, on the reverse strand, counting down.
AGCCTGGTGGCCATGCTCGAAGTGAAGGCTGGGGGTCTTTGTCCCAGCACGGTGACACAGAGGTGACACACCCAGAGCACGGAGCAAGGCTCCAGGATCTTTGGTTCTCGGCTCCGAGCTGCAGCCCCAGCGAGGCACAGGAGCTCATTCCCGGCTTTATTCGGGATCAGAGTCTCCCCTGACCCTGCAGCAGGCACAGGAGGAGCAGTCCCGGGGACAGGAGCTGCAGGAAGGGGACGTTCTGCTCCATCCAGGTGTGGTGAGGGGCAGCTGGTGACCCCACRGAGGGTTTGGGATGGGAAGGAGTTTGCTGATGTGGGAGAGCGTTGCTCTGGGTGCAGCAGGGACCCTATGGAGCAGCAGCAGGATTCCCAGCAATCCCAGCTCATCGTCGTGTGATATTTCTGTGGCAGAAAAGAAAATAAAGCAGGGGAGGGTGGGATGAGGATGAGCTGGAGGGAGGGGAGGAGCTGCCCCCTTCCCTCCCACACCTCCCCACGGCTCKGGGGGACCGGGTGGGCTGGAGTGACGCTGTGGGAGCCAGGCTGCGTTTTGAGGGGGACACCGGGGAAGGGGACGACGTGTTCTGTGACAGGCTCGAACGTGACTCAACGTCACCTACTTTCCACCACGACAACTTCTGCTGCTTCATCTCCTCCGTGCAAATCTGGGGCTCAGGGAGCTCCGAGTGTGGCTGTGGAGGGGGGTTCAGGGTAGGGGCCGTGAAGAGGAGGACGAGGATGAGCTTCTTCCCCCTTCCCTCCCYGCCTCAGCTGCCTCCGAGGGCGCGTCCGCCCTGGGGAAGGGATCACCGAGAGCCCTGCAAAGCCACTCTTTTATTAATTGAATATTCAATTTTCAAAATAACCTTGAGGAACTAAATGAAGAGGCTGGGAAGAGATAGCTAATTGTCAGCTGCACCTGCTCGGCACACAACCACGAAAATGCTGCTTCCAGCTTCCTTCCAGCCCACTCACACAATTTGGAGGATTTTTTTTTTTTTCTCCGAGCCGTTTATGTCACTGCAGAGGGCACAACAGCCTGGCAGGGCACAAGAAGCACGCCAGGCACCAGCGTGGGGTGGGAGGGGGTTGCTGGGGCTGGGAAAGCTGGGGAGTGGCTCTYTGCCCCCGGGAGATGATTTTTGTAGGTTTGGGAGGCCTGGTGGGGTGTGCAGGGGTGTGTGGGTGCTGCATCTCAGGGTGCCACCGTGGCAGTGCCCCCAAAATGTGCAGGCTGAGGGATATAATGGCTGCAGGGATTGGGGCATCCTGCACCCCAGGAGATCCCCAGAGTCACTGGGACAAGGCTGGGGCCCTGCTCCACGACTGCTCGCAGTGCTGGTGTTGGCTTCTTCCTCCTTCCTTCGGGCAACCACCCCCCTGCATCAGAGCCACATCCTGAGCCTGTGCTCACACTGGAGAAGTCCTGGTGTCCCTCTGTGCCGGCTGTCTCCATCCATGGGGCCACAGGAGCAGCATGACTGCTCTTCCTGGGGGTCCTGAGCCCCCAGCCTGTGCATCCCCTGTGTGATCATTGAGGGGGTTCTGAGCCCTCCAGTCTGGGTGTCCCTGGGTTAGGRTTAGGGACATCCTTCCAGCCTGGACATCTCCGAGGTTTTGAGTCCCCCCCAGCTGGGCATCCTGSTGGTTCTCATTCCCTCTGTCCCAGGATATCCCAGGTCTCTGAGCCATCCCACCTTTTTAATTCCAGGTGCTCTGACTCCTCCCTGCCTTTATCCTGGGCATACTGGGGGTTTTGATCCCCCCAGGCCCCCCAGCCTGACCATTTGGGAGTTCTGAGCCCCCCCAGACCCCCAGCCTGACCATTTGGGAGTTCTGAGCCCCCCCAGACCCCCAGCCTGACCATTTGGGGGTTCTGAGCCCCCCAGGCCCCCCAGTCTGACCATTTGGGGGTTCTGAGCCCCCCAGGCCCCCCAGTCTGACCATTCCGGGGCAGAGCCTGCCCTCCCCACCTGAGCCGGGAGCTGCAGGTGCGGGCAGGGCCCCGGGTCCCCTCTGCAGCCACTGCAGCGCTGCCCGATGGCCGGGGACAGGCAGGGCTCCGCTCCCACGGTGGCAGCGAATGGGCAGCGTCCCCCGGTGCAGCCGGCCCGGGCCAGATGCTGCCTGTCCCCGGCCCCGCTCTCTSCGAGCCGCTGGCTGCCTCCACACTTGGCTGCATTAATAATCAGCCGGCTGATGGGGAAGGATTTACCAGCTGTTTTTCATGACTCCATTGGCCTCAGATAAATCAGGGAGGGGGTGTCGCGCGGCGCTTGCCAGGGCCCTGATGGATGGCGCCGAGAGAGCGGATCGCTCACACGCTGCCACTCCCGGCTCCGTCAGGCTGCGATTGATTAATGGCCCCAATCGAGCGAGAGCAATCGCCGGGGTGGTACCCAGCCCTCGCCCCCTCCCCAGCATCGYCCCGCCCCGGCTCTGCCCCACGCGGGGGCTGGCGGAGGGACCCCCTCTCTTCTTCCCCAGCTCGCCCAGCTCGCCCGGCAGCCGGGCTGGCGTGGGCAGCTCCGCCAGGCGCGGCTGCAGGATGGAGATTAGCTCGAAAGAGCTGAGCACACACAATATTTCCAAAGCGATTGCAAGCGAAGCAGGGAGCAGCTGTAGGCTGAGCAGCCCTGCCTCCCTCAATCCCGGCAACATCTGGACGCGGCAGCTGTGCCGGCGAGCGAAACCTGTTCGGGGCGCGGGGGAAGGGTGCGGGACCCCATGGCTTGTGCCGGGAAACCTGTCCGCGGCTCCAGGTCCCTGCCGGCGGGGGAATCCTCCAGGGGCACCGTGCCCTCCCTGCGCTTTAGGGCCGGGTGCGGGGGGAGCYCTCCTGTGCCCGCCGCCCTGGGAAAGCGCCCGATTCCCCGGGAGCTGGAGGGAGCCGCCGCTGCCCGGGGACCGTGGCACAGCGCTCCCCGCTCCCGCTTGTCTGTGCCTCGTGGGGTGGGCGCCCCAGGAGGGGCTGGGGGCCTCAGTGGGGAGCCAGGCTCGGCTCCGACCCTCTGGGCAGCATCCCTGGAGCCGGAGGATGTTTTAAAGGAGAAYTTCCCAGTGAGCCCAAGCCCGGAGGGGATGTTGCAGCTCAGGGATTGCAGTCGGGTACCAGGGGCTGCTGGGACCCACCCCGGGAGCGAGGGGGGCCCAAAGCAGGGTCCCCAASTCAGCAGACCTCGGTACTGTTGGTGGAGCGCTGGAATGTGAGCGTTGGGTGGGTGGTGCCACCTCCCAGCCCCATGTGGGGCAGGGTGGCAGGGCAAGCTGCTGGCACGCAGGACACTTCCCCTGACCCTGTGCCCTGCTCTGGGGCACGGGGGGCAGCCTCACATCCCCACAGAGTCCCATTGCCCTGCTGGAGACAGTCCTTAGGGTCCTGAGGCAGACCCATCTCCTGGTGCCAGGGAACAGGGTGGCACCAGGGAGCGTCAGGGAGCATCAGGGAGCGGCCGAGCTTTGCAGGCTTCCAGGGACAGCCTCTTGGAAGCCAAAACAACTGAATTATCCCATTTAATTTGGGGGCAGGAGCAGCGGTGCAGGTGGCAGCGCTGCCTCAGGGCACAGCAGCTCCTATCTCTGCAGTGCCCCGTGTCCCCCCGTGCCCCCCTGTGCCCTCCGTGCCCCCCTGTGCCCTGATGGGGTCTGCCGGTGCCCGTGGGAGCTGCCACCCCTCCGGGATGGGATGTGTGGGTGCAAGGGGCAGCAGGGCCACTGGAGAGGGGCGATTTTCCCTGCCATCTTCGGGATGAGCAGGGTGCAGTAAGGGCACAGCTTCACTCAGGAGCCCCGTGGCACTCCGTGGGGCTGGGGACACGATCTGCAGCTCCTCGGTGCCTCCAGCTGCGGGGGGCAGTGCCGCAGGTTGGATGGGCTGGTGCAGAGCACAGGCAGTGCCCAGGGCAGCGCAGCCCTCCCTGGGGACAAACACAGTCCCTGGGGACAATGACCATGCGATGCCCTGGCCAGGCTCCTGCCGGGGCTTTGATCCCGATTTCTGCCTGCTCGGGGCGGCCGTGCCCGGCTCCGATCGCCGCTGCCTCGTGGCTCTTCACGGATCTGGTGAAATATTTACAGCCCCCTGCCCTTCGAAGTGTGCCGCGCTCCCAGCCCCCTCCCCGCGGCTCCTCGGGGCGCTGAGCTGGGTCCCACTGCGCCAATCCCATGGGATGAACCAGGACACACCCCACTGAGCCCACTGGCCCTGCTCCTGCCCTTCCCTGGCAGGGAGGGTGAMRGATCCCATCCCTGTATCCACAGACRTCCCTGSTGYATCCATGGCTTGGATCCGTGTCCCTCCCTGCTCCCATCCCGCCGAGTCAGGGATCGGCTGGGCTCTGCAGGGAGCTGGGAACGGCCCARCAGCACGGGATAGCTCTGCCCTGCTCCAGCAGCGAGGCCAGCACAGCGGGGAATGGGAGCTCTGTGTGGGACACGGATCTGGGAATCCGGCCAGCCCCGGGCAGTGAGTGTGGCACTGCTCCCTGCCCCAGCTGTGCCAATGGCACTGTCCCTGTCCCTGGGATGACAGGAAGGTACCAGGARTGTGCCCAGCACTGCCACCACCCCTGAGCATGGGGGTGTGCTCTGAGGCTGTGCCCASTGTGAGGCTGTAGGACAGACTGGGAGCCACACAGTGGGAAATCATGGAACCCTTTAGGGTGGAAAAGTCCTCTAAGATCATTGAGTCCAACACCAAATCATGTCTATGAAATCCTTCACCTTCCCTCTCTCCCAGAGTGATTTTGGTGAGCCTGGGTGCTCTGCACGAGGGTCTTCCCTCTCTCCTCCCCCGGATGGCCCTGCAGGGCACCAAGCACACCCCGATACCCTGGGCACAGGGTGCTCCAGCCTGGTGTGGCTCTGGCTCTGCTTTGGCACAGGCCCCTTTGGGGCTGGCACCCAAACTGGGCTCTCTGGGACGCTGCATTTGGCAGATGCAGGTGCCTCCCCACCTGCYGGCTGGGGTCTCTGCCTCAATTTCTCTGGGTCTGGTGCTGCCCCCAAACACAAAACCCAGTCCCTTCCACCCTGGGAGCCTCAGTCAYGCCCTTTACACCAGGGGGAACTGCCCTACCCTCAGTTCAGGTCAGAAATCACAGATGGAAACTCCTCCCAAACATTTAGGGTGCAGGGACAGGGTATTTGGGGCTGTCCCAGACCCACCCCATGCCCCACAGGTGGCCATGGATTTGCATTCCCACTGGAAGGGGCTCTTCCCCACCCCACCCTCCAGCCCAAGCCTGCAGATTTTGGGAGGGTTCTCGCTGGGTGCAGGAGGCTCCTACTAGCCTTGATGGCCACATGGGGTGGGAAGGGCACCCTGTGCGGGGTCAGGAGCGGGATTGCTGTGGCCTGGGAAAGGAGAGGAGTRGAGAGGAGCTCCTGGATTTCTGGGTTGTAGAGATGAAGCCTGGAGTCACTGCGAGGGGAATTCAGTGCTTCCAAAACAAGGTTAAACCAACAGCTCCCGGGAATCCCATGGCACAAACACAAAAATACACACGGGACACTGGTGGCACTTGCTGGGCCATGCTGGTGTGACACGGTGACACATGCACACACACAGGTGGCATTTCCTGGGTGCCCACACACACTGTGACACCCCAGTCACACCAGCACCCTGGGATGGTGACAGTCCCCCAGACCCCCCTGCCCAGGTCAGGCAGCACCAGCCCAGCTGTCAACTCTCTGGAGGCCAGCAGTGACCCTTCCATGAGGATAGCAGAGGCTGGAGATGTTGTTCAGTGACTGAAAGCACTTGAGCACACCCTGGGAGCCCTGTGCCGGGTGTGACATCGGGGCTGTGGAGCTGTTCCATGCCAGGCCAGGCACGGTATCCTGGGGACACGGAACAGTGCCAGGGCAGAATGGTGGCAGCAGCTGGTGGCTCTGGTTTGCTGCAGCTCTGGGCACCCCCAGGGATGGGGTGGGGACAGCCATGGTGCTGCCCCATCCATATGGGGATGGAGTGTGRGCATAGGGAAAGATGCACCAGGAATTGTGTCCCTCCTGCAAACCATCGGCTGCTCAACCCTGCCTGGAGCTCTGCAGTGCTGCTGAGGCTGCAGCAGCAGGATTTGGGGAGAMAAGGGAATTTCCTGCCTGCTGCAGGGGGTTACAGAGCACCCCAACCCTGCATTGAAATCCTCCCCAGAATCTCAGAGCCCCCAGTCCTGGCAGTGGGACACCAGCACAGGGTCAGTGAACCTGCAGCACCCACGGGAGCATTCCCAAAGGGAGCATTCCCAAAGGGAGCAGAGGTGCCCTGGGGAGCTGCAGCCGAGCAGGAGGGTGAGGGCCATGGGGCCAGGCTGGTGCAGCTGCACACCCATGGGTGCTGGGGCTGACAGGAGGAGGGTGAGCGCCCCGAGCCTGACAAACCCCTCCGTGGGCTGTGCAGGAAGAGCTTCCCCAGCAGGCTGGGAGCGCTGGCACATTTTTAGACGTTTTGTTCTCCCTGTAAATCCGTCTCCGGGAGCGAGCGCAGTCGATTGATTTTGTGCTGTGCTGTGCTGGCAGCACCTGCTCGTGCTGCCTGAGCAGGGACCCCGCACCCAACGCTGGGTCTGGGGCACCCACTGGCACTCAGGGGGGTGACAGGGGACAGGGCCCGGGGGTCTCGGGTCTCAGTCTGAACGGGTTGGTGAAATGGGGTGCACCCTGGGGTGGGGGGAGGATAGGGACAGAAGGGAGGGAAGGAGGAAAGTCAGGGAATGGAGGTGTGGGTGCTCCCCAAACCTGCAGCTGAGCCGCCCTGTGAGGGGAAAGGCTGTGTCCCAGCAGGGGAGGGACCAGGAATGCCAACAGCACCGAGCTGAGACCGGGAGCAGCTGCTGGAGCTGCTGGAAGCCGCGGGCTGGGCAGGAATGCAGGACAGGGGCTGCAGGTGACACATCCGGGCAGGACGAGGGTGCTGCTGTCCATCACCCGGCACCACCACCCCGCTGAGCGCCCACCCCTCCTGCGCGTGTGACGGTCCGGAGGTGTCCCCGCGGTGCCACCGCCGCTGCCCCAAAGGCGGCGGGGACAGCGGCGGCTCGGCGGGGCCGTGGCGGGGCTGCCGGGGAGCTGCTCCCCCGTAATTGCCGAGTGTTTGCAGCGCTGCCGCTTTGCCATGGCAACGCCTGCCTGGCGCGCCGGCAGCCTCGCAGCACAGATTGTTCCGAAAGGTCACCGCCGAGGGGCGGTGGGCTCGGCACGGCGCGGCCCGCGCTGAGGAACGGGGAGAGGGAGCGGAATCACGGCCCCTTCTCTGGAATCAACGCCGCCAGGGCACGGTGCGACCCCGGGGATGAGCCCTCGGGGGATGAGCCCTCCGGGGTGCGTGAGGGTGGCTGAGTCGCTGCAGGGAAACTGAGGATGGCAGTGGGGCACGGCTCTGTGGGGCACCCCGCGGTGTGGAGCAGTGTGTGGAGCCGTGGGGACCCACGGCATGTGGGACAAGGACAGCCGCAGACAGCACCAGCCCCAMGCTCCTGGCTCCTGGTTTGCCGGGAGTTAAAGGTGACCCACAGCAGCACTGTCGGGATGGGTGGCAGTGCCACCGGCGCCCCTGTTCCCCCAGGGACTGGGTCACTCGATCCCTGTCCCCGGCTCCCAGCACAACCAGGGATGGAACAGCATTCCTGTGCCACTCCTACCCAGCTCTGCCAACACAAGTTTGGGASGGGATGTATCCCAAACCCAGTTTTGGGGTCCATCCTGGCTCGGGATCAGGTAGCTCAGCACGAATCCTGCCAGCCCAGCACCAGCTGCAGGAGTTTGAGTGCCCACTTCGGGGACAGGGCACACAGGAGGAGCCYCCTCGCTGCCAMRGTCTTCACATTCCCTTTTCCAGGACCCACTCCGTGCCCCCCGCAGCCTCACCAGCACCCGGGGAGCCGTCGGGGTTAAATATTCAGGAACACTCGCTGTGCACATTTTGTAAAGATCAAGCGGCTCCCAGGCCCGGCAGTTCCCTTCCCCTGCTGCCGGGGATGCGCCTTAATGAGTTTGCAGAATGATACATTTTTAAAGTCATTATTTCCGGCCATGTTCAAAGTTCCAGCATTTCCTCTGCTCCAGTTGCTCCGGCGGCCGCCCCGCTGTGCCCCACCCCGGGGACCTGCACTCGTCTGGGGGGCACGGAGRGGGGCACCCCACGGGGATGGGCACCGGGGGAGGGATGTGGGGATGGAGCAAGGAGGGGCCCCTGGGGACCCCCAGTCCATCTCCCCCCCTGTGCTGCCGCAGGACTCTGCACGGCCTGGGGGTGCCTGGGGACAGCAATCCCTGCCTGGGGACACGGGGACATGGGGACATGGGGACACAGGTACATGGGGACATGGGGACACTGATCCCTGCCCTGCCTGGGGACACGGGAACATGGGGACATGGGGACATGGGGACACCGATCCCTTCCCTGCCTGGGGACACGGGGACATGGGGACACCAATCCCTGCCCTGCCAGGGGACAGGGGGACATGGGGACACCGATCCCTGCCCTGCCTGAGGACATGGGGACATGGATCCCTGCCCTGCCTCAATCCAGTGGGAATATTGATCGCTGTCCTTCCTGGGGGCGTGGGGACACTGATCCCTGCCCTGCCTGGGAACACAGGGTCGTGGGGATATTGATCCCTGTCCTTCCTGGGGTCATGGGGACAACGATCCCTGTCCATCCTGGGTCTCGGGGACACTGATCCCTGCACTTCCTTGGGCCATAAAGGTACTGATCCCTGCCCTGCCCGGTGAAAATTGGGATATTGATCCCTGTCCATCCTGGGGCCATGGGAGCGCTGATCCCTGCCCTGCCTGGGAACATGAGGGCATGGAGGTATCGATCCCTGTCCATCCTGGGTCTCGGGGACACTGATCCTTGTCCTTCCTGGGGCAATGGGGCAMTGATCCCTGCCCTGCTTTGGGATATGGTGAGACCGGTCCTTTCCCTGCTGTGGGATATGGGAGAACTGATTCCTTCCCTGCCTGGGGCAATGGGGCACYGATCCCTGTCCTTCCCAGGGACATGGGGACACTGATTCCTGCTGTGCCTCTCAGCCGTGGGGAGGGGCATTGATCCCTGTCCTGGGGGCCAGGGGAGCACTGATCCCTGCCCTGCCTGAGGGTGTGGACACATGGATCCYTGCCCTGCCTGGGGCTGTGGGGCCAAGGATCCCTCCCGGCAATGGGGACATCGATCCCCGTCCTTGCTGGGGTCACAGGGACACTGCTCCCTGCCCTGCCTGGGGCCATGGGRAGGTGCCGATCCCTCTCTCGCTGCGGGGGCAGCACAGGCAGCGCAGCGCAGCTCCCTTGGCAGGCTGTGCCGGGCAGGTGCAGGGGCCCAGCACCCCCCCGGAGCCCCCCAGCAGCGGCCCCCCGGTAATTGTGGGTCTGCCTCACTTAATCACAGCCTCGGGAACAGCCAGAGGGAGCAGCAGCTGGGGAGTGCCATGGAAACCGCCCCGGAGCTGCACCCGGGCTGGGCGAGGGGCTCCTGGGACCCACCAGCTGCTTCCTGCATCCCTTCCCTCTGCACCATCCCGCTTCCCAGCACAGCCTCCCTGCTCCCAGCCCCTCCTCACCGTTCCCTCTCTCCCCCTGCCCACCCCCTGCTTCCTGTTTAGGAACACATGGTATTTTTTCAGGTTTGACCACGTATTTCAGCTCTGAGAGGGCTGAAATTCAGGGCACTGAGGCTTTGGTGCAGCAGCTGGGGATGAGACCTGGCACAGAAATTTGGGGACTGGTGATGCCACCCCTGATGTCCCCATGTGCTGCCCTCCTTTGCCACCTGCACATGTCCCAAATCTGTCCTAAATCCTCCCCCAGATGTTGGCAGCTGTCCCTTGCCATGAGCTCTGTGTTGGCAGGTTCAGCTCAGAACCTTCATCCAGGGAGGATTCTAGGGTGCCAGCCCCTCATGGTGGCATCCTGGGCTCTGGGTGTCCCCTGCCTCCTGCAGAGCCACCCCAGTGCTGTGGGACAGGATGTACCYGGGGGAGGTGCCCCAATGCTCCTCCATGCCACAGGAACCCCACGGGAGAGAAGGGCTGGGAATGGGGGTCAGGGGCCTCCTTGGGGCTGCACGGAGAGCACAGAATTCCAGGGATCCCCCTCCACTGCCTGCCTTGACCAGTGAAGGGATTTCAGGGAGKGGGAACAAACTAACATGTGCTTTTAGGGATATTTCTCTGCTTTTAGGACCATTACTCAGCTTCTCCAAAGCCTTGGAAGCTGCTGGATCCATCTTCCCCACATGAAGTCTGGTAGCTTTGGAAGAGGTTACTGTGGGCACGAAGATCTTTGTAGGCAGCTCACCCATCCCAGACAGGGGACTTTGGGGCTTCCTTGCCCTCTGCAACCCCACACAGGGTGTCCCCACAATTGGCATCGAGGTGGGAGTGCAAGAATCACCTGAGAGTGGGAGGTGCCACCAAACTCAGACCCCAGGGGCAGCCTGGTGCCATGGGCCGTGTTTGGGGACACCAGAGGCAGCAGGGTGGCACACMTGGCAGGCTGTGGGATCAAACCTGGCACAGCCAGAGGGAGAGTGGCCTGGAATGGTGCTGGGTGAGACACGGGATATCTCGAGGGTGGTGATGCCCAGGAAGTGTGGGGGTGGCAGGGACAGTTTGGGGCTCCCCCCTGGCTGCCCAACACCCCTGGGAGGTGCCCGGGCTCCGTTATCCATCCAAAAACTGAKCAGCAATGCCAGCCCTGGTGGGGAGTGGGGAAGCCTGCAGAGGGATTTTGGGATGCATTTCTTGGGACAGCATTCCATCAGTGCTACAGACCCCGATGGACACCTCGGTGCGGCTCCAGAGGGGTCGAGGCCATCAGCTGGGGGCTCTCTTGTCCCCTGGATCTGGGTCCCTGTGCTGGGACCGGCGGGMTGGGGACACGGCGAGGGCTCTGCAGCGCAGCTCGGGACCGGAACCGCTGCCTCGAGATGGAGATGCAGAGATAAGGGCGGCGCCTCCRGGCCCTCGGTAAATTATCTCGCCTCGGTGTTCATTAATCAACAATTCTTATGTAAACAGACACATCCCAAGCCTCTGCTTCCTGTCACCTTGGCAACAGCGCAGAGCCGACCCCAGCTCGGGATGTGCTCTGGGCTCCCACCTGGGCCACAGCCCTGCCTGCAACTTTTTGCTGTCCCTTTTCCTCCCACAAGGAGACTTCAGACCCCTGGACCTCCCCATCACTGAATCCTGGACCTCCCTATGTGGGATCGTGGATCTCCCCATCACTGGACACTGAACCTTTTGATTGTTGGATCCCGGACCTTCCTACTATTGGATTCTGGACCTCCCTATGGTGGCTCATGGACCRTCCCATCAYTGGAYACTGAACCTTTTGACTGCTGGATCCTGGATTTCCCCAGGATTTCATTAAATCCTGCACCTCCCCATCATTAGATGCTGGAGGTCTCTATTGCTGGATCCTGGATGTCCCARTCATGGCATCCCAGATCTCTTCAGCACTGAATCCTGGACCTCCCTACGGTGGATCATGGCCCTCCCCATCATTGGACACTGAAYCTTTTGGCTGTTGGATCCTGSACCTYCCYATCATTRRAYCCTRCACCTCCCCATYATTAAAYCCTGCACCTCCCCATCATTAGRWGCTGRAGGTCTCCGTTGCTGGACCCTGGATGTCCCAATCATGGCATCCCAGACCTCTCCAGCCCTGGATTCTGCACCTCCCCATCTCCAGGAACGGGAACAGGGAAGCAGGAGCCTGGCTGCCACCCCTGCACAGCCAGGACCTGGRGAGCACATCCCACAGGGATGAGTGCTGGATACAGGAATTGGCAGTGCCCCAAAGGCACAGCCAGGCTCCCACGGGGGGTGGGCAGTGACCACGGGGTGCACCCTAAACCCCTCCCCAGCCATCCATCGCCACTCCCTGCTCATTCCCATCACGATGGTCGCTCAGGAAAGCCCTCACAGTGGACATCCTGTCCAGCTGAGTCCATCGGGACCCTCTCAGGACAAAACCAAGTTGCTGAGCTCTCTCAGGACCCAGCAGGAGCTGCCAGAGCAGCGGGGYGCTGCTGCCTCCCAGGGCTATTCCCCAGCAGGACAGCTCCAGCATGGAATAGAAAAGCCCTGCATGGGAGCTGATAGAAGCCAGAGGGGCCCAAGTCATTTCAGGCTGAAGAGAAATGTTAAAGACAGCAGGAAAAGCAAACATTAGTGGTAGCCATGCGGCTGAGGGGAATAGGAAGGGCTTTTACAAATATATCAAGGGGAAAAGGAAATACTGGAGAGTCAAGACAAAGTAGGGCCATTAATAAATGAGGAAGGATATTAAATTAATGATGATTCTCAAATGGCTGAGTTAGTGAACTACTTATTGAGAGCTGCCTTTAACAAGAACAACAAGGCAGAGTGGCTGAGACAATCAGAAAGCAGCCAAGGATGCTGGAATTGTCCTACATGAAGCGAGGGGAAGGGGACAGCTGGGCTACGAGCCCCGGGTGGCAGATCCCAGGGTTGAGCACCCCCATCCATCTCCCCCCTGGCAGCAGCACAGAGAACGAGTGTCTGGAGCAGCCGAGGCTTGGCAGAAGGTGCAGGGTGGATAAGGGGTCTGGGGGGACCCTGGCTCCTGCCTTGGAGTGGGATGGGATCATGGCAGAGCTGGGAGAGTCCCAGGAGCCCCAAGAGCAGCCCCTGCTGGATGGATCCAGGCTTGGGAAGTGCCAGGGAGCAGCACCTGCGGAGCCTGGGTTGACATGAGGGGGGGCAAGGGGCTCGGTAGCTGGGCCAGAGCCCTCCTGGTTCGTTCGAGTTTGTCCTTGGAAAACCAGCCCCTCCAAGCTGCCCTGCTGCTGTTTATCCTTCTTTAAATCTGCACTGGATCAACCAGTGGCTGCCCAGCCAGAGGCTGCTCCTGTGCCCACAGGAAAAGCTCTGGGAAGAAGAGTTTCTATCCTTCTAGAAAGAGAGAAATCCCCAAACCCCCTCAGCTGGTGCTGGCTGGAACAGGCTGGTTGGACCCCCGGGTAGGATTGATCCTTGCTCATTTATCCCCTGGGCACCATGGATTAATGCCCTGGGCCTGAGGGATGGCTGGGACAA
>NW_026623935.1:251937-258180 GCF_030028575.1 Malurus melanocephalus | reverse complement strand
TGGGATGGGATGGGATGGGATGGGATGGGATGGGATGGGATGGGATGGGTGCACATCACCCAGCAGGGCTGGGCAGAGCTGTGGCCCCTCTCCCGAGATGCTGGGGCTCAGCACACCGCACGCAGCCCCCCTGCCCTGCCTGGAGGAGGTGCAGGAGCCCCGGGGCCGCTCGGGGCCGAGCGCTGATCCCTCCCTTTCCCCAGCACAGCGGGAGCACGTCCCGTGGCCGCGCCATCTGACAAAGGGCTCTGCGGGGGACAATGTCCGGGAAACGAGGGCCCTCGTCAATGTTTTATGGGCCCGGGGCTCCCCAGGGTGTGTTTACGGGGCAGTAAATGAAAGCACTCAGCCAAGTGACATTTGTGTTCTGCAAATGCGATTATTATGCATGATTAGCAGCCAAGTGCACTGCAAAACCCACACTGGCGGCGCGGGAGGGGCCCTGCCGCCCCGGGAAGCTCCTGCTCCCCGCAAAAGCCTCTCCGCGGGACAGCAGCGAGGACGAGCCGAGCGCCGGCACCGGCASAGACCCCGGGACCGCCCCGCTGCCCCTCGGCCGGGGGTGTCCCCGATCCCCGCCCGCTGGAGCGGGACCGTGCCAGCCCAAGAGTTAAAAGATTCCTTCCCGGCTGCCAGCCCGACTTTCCAGGGGAATGCGTCCAAACCCACTTTTTAGCTTTAATTATTTATCTGTAACCAATTTGGCAGGAAAACCAATTAAACGAGTGGGTGATTAATGACCTGCTGATTTGCACAGGTACCTAATTTAAATGTCTATAGAATATAGAAGAACATTTTGGAGATGCTTTGATGGCTCGGGTCAGTCCCTGGCTGTTCAGACCTGTGCTTGGAGCGTCACTCCAGCGCTGGAGCTTTCCATGCTTCCCAACAGCTCTAGGAGCACGGCGCGGGGGGGGAAGCGGGGGAGGGGGCGTTTATCCCAAAAATCTTACTGGAATTTCTCACTGGTTAGTGAGGAAACCTCTCCTTTGCCGGTGTTYCCCGCTTAGCAAACTGACCAGATGGGCAGGACACGACAGGACAGAGGAAGATGCTGTGCCCCGTCCCGAGTTCCAGAGCCAGGGASAGGCAGGCTGGAGCTGGTGTCACACTGTCCCCTCAGGACACTGACAGGGGTCTGTGCAGCTCGAAYCACTGCTCACACCCCAKCAGGGCACAGATTGGGGTTGTCACCAGCCAGGGCCACACAGGCTCTGCCCTCCTTCTCCATGAGCTCTGTGAGCTCCGTGAGTACTGAGCATCCTCGCTCTCCCTCACACCATCCGCCCTTCCCACCCCTGTGCTGTGCCTGTGAGGTGGGCGGGTCTGCAAACAGCCTCTGGGGCATCCCTGATGCCACCAGGCTGGGGACAGGACCGAGTGACACCTTGCACTGTTCAGCCCCGCAGCCCAGAGGGAGAGACTCCCCGCTGATGGATTTTTGGTATTTCCACGTCTTTTCCCCACTGTTAGAGCAGACCCCAAAGCCTCTCTGTGTCCCTTCTTGGCTGAGCCACCCTGGAGATGGAGCTCCCTTCGGGAGCAGGGAGGAGCAGGGAATGGGCCCATTGTTGAGACAGAAATGGTAAATCCATTAATCTTTAGGGATACAATTCACAGAAAAAGAAAAGAGACACCTCATTTGTTATCAGGTGCATTGTGAGAGTCAGGTTCTTTAATTATCTCACCAAATTCTACAGCCCATTCATCAAGTGCTGCCGAGATTGCCACCCACAGACCATCTGGGCACTGCCAGCCCCCGGGCACGGCGTCCTGCAGGCACGGGGGATGCTGGGGATGCTCCTGGACCYTTGGAACACCCTCAGGGCTCCGTGGAACCCCCTCAGGGCTCCCTGCCCAGGAATTCACCTCCTGTGAATGTGCAGGGCAGCCCAGCACTGCCTGGAGTGCTGTCACGGAATCACAGAATCACAGAATCACGGAATATCCTGAGCTGGAGGGACCCACCGGGATCACGGGTCCAACCCCTGCACAGACCGCCCAAAAACCCCACCCTGTGTATCTCTGGCAGTGCTGTCCAAACTCTCCTGGAGCTCTGGCATCCTCTCTGTGCCCATTCCCGTGGGAGCATTATCTCCTACATGGAGAGATGGCAGCCAGGCCAGGGACATCACTGTGTCCATTGGGGTTCATGGAAAACAGGGAATGTTACTTTTTCCATAGGCAGTCAGTGATAGCACAAAGGGGAGTGGTTTTAAACTAAAACAGGAGAGATTTAAATGGAATTTTGGGAAGAAATCCTTCCCTGGGAGGGTGGGGAGGCCCTGGCACAGGGTGCYCAGAGAAGCTGTGGCTGCCCCTGGATCCCTGGCAGTGTCCAAGGCCAGGCTGGACATTGGGGCTGGAGCAGCCTGGGATGCTGGGAGGTGTCCCTGCCTGTGTTGGGGTGGTACTGGGTGGGCTTTAAAGCCCCTTCCACCCCAACCATTCTGGGATTCCACGATCTATGACACACATGGCAGTGTCCCTTGGGAGAGGCCAGGGTCCAGGGAGGAAGGTGACTGGAAATGATGTCCTGTGCTTCGGTGCCTTGGGAATTGCTATGGGATGAGAGGAATTGCTGTGGGATGAGAGAATCACCTCCCACCGCAGGGCAGAGCTGGTGAGGGGCTGCRCTCACAGCCCCCAGTGCCTGCATTTGGCTCCAACCAAGCTATGGCTGAAGCTCCCCCTCCTTCCTGCCCGGCTCCCAGACCCAGCAGCTCCCTGCARGGGTGGCAGCCCCWGCCCTGCCCCASTGAGCTGGGAGGATCCCGGGGTTTGGGGATCCGTTGGTTTCCTCTGGCTCAGCATCCCCTGCCACAGGCACAGTGATGGGCAGGAAGGCTCTGGAGGGAGGAGGCGAATGCTGGGAATGGACCCAGGGAAGCGGAGGATGGCCACAGCAGCAGGTGCAGGAGGGAGAAAGATGGAAAGGGATGGGATCTGGAATGCTGAGAGGGTGGAAGCCTGTCTGGGATCCATCAAAAAAGAAGTTGGAGTGGGTGTTGTGAGAGCGAAGAGAGCAGGGCACCCAG
Source organism: Malurus melanocephalus (assembly GCF_030028575.1). Classification (NCBI taxonomy): domain Eukaryota; kingdom Metazoa; phylum Chordata; class Aves; order Passeriformes; family Maluridae; genus Malurus; species Malurus melanocephalus. Next base: position 255,142 of record NW_026623935.1, on the reverse strand, counting down.
GGGAGATCCCTGCTGGGATAAAGGGTGCAGAAATCCAGAAAGGACAGAGGGGGCTGCACCCCACGGGCCCCGCTCACCCTGAGCAGGGCAAATCCTCCTCCAGCCTCGGCCACTGCCCTCCCTGGGGACTGGGAGCATCCCAGCTCCTGGAAGCTGTGTGTGGAACAGAGGGAGCTGGGCTGGGAGTCCTCAGGGAAGACCAGACTCCTGTCCCCGCCACCTTCCCCCAGAGCTCCTGGAGGAAAGCTGGTTCCGGTCCATCTGGAGCCCAGATCGGCGGGGCTGGGTGAGTAATGCGGGAGTGGGAGGGAAGGCAGACATCTCCCGCAGCTCCCGGCAGCGAGGAGGAGAGAACAGCCTATGCTGGGAGCGCACACGGGGCGGCACCGCGCCCGGCAGCCCGAGGGGGCTGGGGCTCCCGGACCTGGGCTTCATCCCCTCCCGAGGGGGCAGGGAGGGGACACCCTGGGGAGGCCACGGCACRGAGTCCCCCGGGCTGGGTCACAGTGGCATCTCAGCTGGAGCCAGGCTGGGACCAAGACAGGGTGAGGAGCTGAGGATGCCCTGAGAGCAAACCCTTCCCGTGTGTGAGATCCGCAGCAGGAGCCACCTCGCCAGCTTCACACGGGACAGGGGACATTCCAGAGCTGGCACTGAAATCACCTCCTTCTGTCCCGAGGTGCCAAGCGAGGTCATTTGAAGGCCTGACACAATCCGGGCTGCCCCAGGGCCCAGCAGGACCAGCATCAGGGATGGGGACCAGGATGTGTCCCCTCTCTGCAATGTCACGACATCTCACCAGCATCTCTCACCCCCCCGCCACATGCTTGGTGACATCAGGACAGGGACACGGAGCTGCCACGTGGTGACATCAGGACAGGGACACGGAGCTGCCAAATGGTGACATCGGGACAGGGACACGGAGCTGCCACGTGGTGTCATCCTCTCAGACAGGGCCCAGGGGGATGCGATATCCCGAGGGGAATGCCCTTATCCCCGCGCTGTCTCCTCCAGCCTGGGCTGCAGCCGCAAAGTGATGCAGGAGCCAAGTGCCTTTTCCTATGAATATTTGTTCTTTTTCTCTTTTTTTTTTTTTTTTTTTTTTTTTTTCAAACGAAAACATTTCTGCAGGGAATGGCTGTGACTGATTACATTTGTCAGGGTTTTTATCAAGCAATTGAAAGAGCTGGAGATTTTTTGGAAACCAAATAAGTGAAATATTTTGGCTGGTCAAAATTGTTTCCAGTAAAAATCGCCGGAAAATGYGGCGAGAAAGCGTTGTAGAAAATTTGCAGCGCAAATTAAAATGTGTTTTTTCAAGGGAAAACAACTCCAGGGAAAATAAATTTTGCTGGCACCATTGGTGGAAGGATGCTCCGTGCTGAAGGCATCGCCCCATGGGCTAGGCTTTGGGAATGCGGTGCCAGGCTGGGGACAGTGAGTGAAGCTTTTGTCYTCACTGCAAAATGGCTGCTCACAGATTTTGCTCACTTTTCCCCCAAAATGTCACCTCTGGGCCACAGGGGTGGGAGRAGGATTCCAGGTGGAGGGGATATGGTGAGGAGCTGTGGGAAAGATCAGGAGAGGCCTCAGGAATGGGATGTACAGAAACCAGGATGCTGAAGGGATCTGTGCCAAGGCCTGGGGACACTGTGCCACTCCAAGGATCTGTGACATGCCCTGGGGACCCTGTGCCACCCCACCAAGGACCTGTGCCATTCCATGGCCACCCCGTGTCACCATGGCATGAGGATACAACATTCCAGCTGCACCTCACCTCGGTTGTCCAGAAAAGATGGAGCATCCAAACAGGGTTAAAACATTCCTTAGATCAGGCTTGACACTGTGGGAAAGGAGCATGGAGCAGGAGGCAGGGGGAAGGTGCTGGAGGGGAGCTGGGATCATCACCGGGCCTGCTTCGGGCTGTGCTTTGGGATCTCTGCATCTCTTTGGGATCTCTGCATTGCTTTGGGATCTCTGCGTCCCTTTGGGATCTGTGCCGTGTTTCCCAGGGTTCCTGCAGTGCTTCTGTGGCCTCCTTGTCTCTAAGCCCTGTGTGTCCCCAGCGTGGCCCGGACCACGCTGATCCCTGACCCTGGCGCAGGCTGAGCTCTGTGTGGAACGAGCTCAGCTCTCCGGGTAAAAATAGCTCATGACCATGCAAATCTCCGGCTGGATGTTAATGCAGATGCAAATAGGTGCTGGCAAAGCTGGCCGAGGAGCCCTGCCCAGCCCTTCCCACCTGGAATTTGCAATGCCCAGGCTGCTGGCACCCGCTGGGAGTGGGGGATTTGCTGGGCTGGGCAGCAGAGGCTCRGGAAGTCCCAGCGTGTGGGTCAGGGTGGTGAGGGGAGGCAGATTCCCTGTGGATCACTGGGGAAGCTCCCAGGAGGAGGAGGTGGCTCTGGGGAGGGTGAGCACCCTTCCCAGCATCGCTCCTGTGGGTGGTAGACATCGGCACCCCTGAATCCATCTGTACATGGATGGGCAATAACAGAGCCAGGCTGTGCTTCTGGCACCCCAGGGTTCCCAGGRTGATGTGAGCACTCCAAAAACCCCATCCCAGGACCGGGCTGAGCAGCTGCTCAGAGCCAGCCGGATTCTCCACCCCCCGAAACGCCTCGGTGCCCTGTTCCCCCCGAGAAAAAGCCATTTGCCATCGCTGCTGCAACCCTGTGCATGTCAGAAATGCTGCTCCTGCGGGCACAGCTCCAGTCAGGAAGAGCCAGAGCACTCCACGGGCGGAGAGAGTCATGTGAAAAATGCTCTTGTTCCCTCTTAAGATGCTCGGAAGCAGCCTGAGGGCTTTAGCACTGTGCCGCTTTGGTTTAAGTTTCTCTAATGAGGTTTGCCTTCTATTACTGTCAGGGAACATTTTTCATTGTTGAAGCCACTGTAAATGCAAAGCCTTAAAAATGAGTTTCCATTTCAGATCTGACAGCTCAGCTGCTAATGTAAAATAGAGAAAAACCACAGATCAGGCTGCCTTTTAGTGCAATTAGCCCTCCAAATGGAGCAATTTACATTGGCACACTTGTGTATCTTCCTGCAGAAGGCAGGCAAAAAAAGCCTCATTACTTAAGCGTAGACCTTTATGAGCAGAAATGAGGGGAAGAGAGGGAAAAACACACCAGGGCTGGGAGAGCCGGGCTGCGCCTCCTCCCTGCGTGCCGACGTGCCGGGGAGACGCGGGGCCGGGCCGGGA
>NW_026623935.1:236419-250880 GCF_030028575.1 Malurus melanocephalus | reverse complement strand
CTCTCTGCCTGCATCCTCAATATCCACCCAAGGCCACGGCCCTGCGGCTCCAGCCTCTCTCAGAATAAAATCAGGTTCCTTCGAGGCCTCAGAGCTCTGATTCCCTCCTTGCTGCGGCCTCCTCCTCCTCCCCTTCCCGGCTCCATCTCTCTGGGTAATGAGGTTGGAACAGCTCCACGCAGCAGGGCTGTGAGGAGCCCCTTCCCTGCCAGGGCAGAGCAGACCTTGGGCCCCAGTCCAGCTGCTGCCAATTCCAGAGGCCCCTCCACGCATTTATTAATCCCATTTGCGAGGAAAAAATGGAGGAGGAGGAGGAAGAGAAGGAGAAGAAGAAGAAGGAGAAGGCAGGAGGGCAGCTGTGAATATCCAGGGATGGACACTGCTGGCCGGCAGGGATGGGGATGAGCTGGAGCTGCGTGGGTGGGATGTGCCACTGCTTCAGGCAGGGATAAATCAGAATTAAATGGGCAGCTCCTGAGCTGCTTTGAACTGGGAATGGCCTGGCTGTGCTGGGGGCTCCCTGCCCTGCAGAGAGCAGGGCTGAGCCCACCCTGCTGCAGCCTGGAATGGTCCCTGAGCCCAGGATTCCAGCCTTTCCACTCCATCCCATCAGCTGACCTCTCTTGCTGGGTGTCCTGCACCCAGATCCATTGCTGCTCTCACCCTCCAGCCCTCGGTGCAGGGATTTGGCCCATGGCTCTCTGTGCTGAGCTGCCTGGGGCTGCASAAGCCATCCCCGTGGGTCCTGGCAGGGTCAGCCCGGCACATCAGGGGTTCTGGCATCCCCTGGGATGGTGGCAGTGGCTTGGGGGCGCACCCCAAAGGCCCTGAGCCCTCTGGGGAGTGAGGAGCTGGGCTTGTGCCTCAGTGTGGGGGGCAGAGAGGTGGAGCAGGGGTGGGGGACAGTGACAGCTCACAAACGAGAAAAAGCAATCCCAGAGTCCTGCTCTGCTCCTTCTGGCCATCAGACCTGTCTGCCACCCCCAAACACCCTGTCAGGCTGGCACCTCACCTTTCCCACACACTCGCCSTGAGTGGCACGGTGACACCCCCTTCCCCGTCCCTCTGACATCCAGCCCCGAACCGGGCTCTCGGTGGCACTGCCCAGGACGGGCGCCAGCCCGACCTTTTCAAACAGCAGCGTGACACCAGCTCACTCTGCTCACCTGAAACCCAAACAGCAGCGTGACACCAGCCCACTCTGCTCACCTGAAACCCAAACAGCAGCGTGACACCAGCCCGCTCTGCTCACCTGAAACCCAAACAGCAGCGTGACACCAGCCCGCTCTGCTCACCTGAAACCTCCTCGCTGCTCACCCCGGCACTGCAGGAGCGGCTCCACCTCCCGCTCCCTGCCCTCACCTCTGGCACCTCCACGGGCACAAATGACCTCCTCATCCCCGCCTCCCTCCAGCCAGAGCCGGTGGGAGGACACAGCCACCCGTCCCAACCCCCCCGGATGCCGCAGGTGTCCCAACGCCGCTTCCCATTGTCCKCCCCGGCTGTTTTGTCCCTTTGCAAGGTTGGAAATGATCCGCTTCCCGTCCCCACCACCGCGTTATCGCCGCTTTCATTCTCTCCAGCTGCTCTCACTTTTGTCTGACGCCGCCCGCTTTTCTTAACAGGCCTCTGCTCTCCTGATTGAGGGATTGTCTCCTTGGGTGGCTGGGAGAGTATTCTTCACAGCTTGGAATTATGATTCAAATGTCTCCGTTTCAGCGTGCTCTTCCAGCTGATTCAGCTCCTGATTGTTTGCAGCGCGGCGGAACCGGCCCGCTCGATGCCGGAGCATGTTCGGCGCAGGGGGGGCTCGGCTCCAGCCACGCCGTGGCCGCTCGCACCTGAGCAGCCTCTGCTTTCCAGCTCGGGGATCAATTCCTCTTCATCAGCCAGCAACGGGCGGATCCTGGCCTCCCTCTGCTGCCTGGGATGGTTTCTTTATTGAGGGGATTGATTTGGCCCCTTTGGGTAGCGGCGAGCGTGAGGCGCTGGCAGGACACGGCATTAGCGGGGCTCTCCCGCTGTCCCCCACTGCCGGGCAAGAGACATTTCAGGAGTGTGGGTTTGGCTCCCAGAAGATGCAGCTCTGTCACCTGGAGCAGCCTGGCCTGAAGGGACAACCCCACCATCCCAGGCTGCTCCCAGCCCCAATGTCCCCCCTGGCCTTGGGCACTGCCAGGGATCCAGGGGCAGCCACAGCTTCTCTGGGCACCCTGTGCCAGGGCCTCCCCACCCTCCCAGGGAACAATTCCTTCCCAATATCCCATCCATCGCTGCCCTCAGACAGTGGGAAGCCATTCCCTGTGTCCTATCCCTCCATCCTTTGTCCCCAGTCTCTCTCCATCTCTCTCAGAGCCCCTTTAGGCACTGAAAGTGTCTCCCTGGAGCCTTCTCCTCTCCAGGTGAGCACCTCGAGCTGTCCCAGCCTGGCTCCAGAGGGGCTCCAGCCCTGGGAGCAGATCCGTGGCCTCCTCTGGACTCACCCAGTTCATGCTGCAGCTGGCAGTGGTTGTTTTTCTGATGTTTTGTTGATGCCCAGGGATGCTGGCAATGGGGCACAGGTGTCAGCATCCCGATGGGAACTGCTGAGCTCTGCTTCCCCAGCCTTCACTCCAAAGACTCCCCAAATCCCATGGGCCAAGTGTCCAGCCCTCCCTGAGGGCTTTGCAGCTCCTTGGGGCTCTCCATCCCAATGGATTAGGAGTCTTCAATCCCCAGATGACATCTGGATCAGGATTGGTGGCCTGATTGGGGTTAGAGCCAAAAGCTCCTGACACTGCCATGGTCGTCCTATTCCCATGGGATCCTCTCTGTGTCCTCGGATTTGTAGCTGTTGCCTTCTGTGAATCCATCCCTGTCCTCCTCAGGCTGAATTGGCACAGGGTGGCCATCGGCTCCTGCTGCTCCAGTCCCTGCTGCCCTGTGCCATGGGCACTGCTGGAACCCTGTCCTGGGGGGCTCAGCACCCTGCCCTGTGCCATGGAACCCTGTCCTGGGGAGTTCAGCACCCTGCCCTGTGCCATGGAACCCTGTCCTGGGGAGTTCAGCACCCTGCCCTGTGCCATGGAACCCTGTCCTGGGGGGCTCAGCACCCTGCCCTGTGCCATGGGCACTGCTGGAACCCTGTCCTGGGGGCTCAGCACCCTGCCCTGTGCCATGGGCACTGCTGGAACCCTGTCCTGAGGGATCCAGCCTCCTGCTAGGAGCCGTGGGGTGATGCTGACACCCCTTTCCCACAGCTCTGGGATGAGGAGCCGAGGGGGACAGGCTGACAGCAGCMTGAGGTGACACCACGTGTGTCCGAGTGTCCCTGTGCTCCAGGACCGATGTGGATCCACAAAGTGCTTCCTGCGCCTCTTGTGTAATTTATGAGGGCTCGTCCAGCAGCACAGCCTGGGAGAAGGGTGGGAACGGGATGAGGCACTGGGATCGTCCCCTGTGTGACCCCAGCAGCCCTGGCAGGGCTGTGGGATGGCGATGGGGATGGGATGTGGGACAGGGAGGTGGGACAGGGATGTGGGAGGGAGCGCTCGGCTGGGGGGACACAACTCCCCCCCGTTCCTTCACGCGGAGCCGGCAGAGCACGGACCCGTCCCTCTGCCGGCACCAAAGCTGCGAATTCCGAGCTAAAACCAATTCCGTGTACAAGGCGAGGGGCGGCTGCATTTTTCATGAGCCAGATGAGCAAACAAAACAAGGCTTTTGCGAGCGGCGAGAGCCGGCCCCGCCGCTCATGGTCACTAAGCAGATGAGCGAGGAGCGGCTCTGACAGCCCGTCGTGTTCCCGGGCTCCACGCACAGGATCCCTCCTCGCTCCCCAGCCTCCAGCCAGCTTTTCACACCRGCGGCACCGCGCCCGGCTCCCAGGAGAGGGGTGGGGACAGCGACACCGGCACGTTCTGCTGGCACAGCCCCGTTTCCCTGCTCCTGACACCTCCCTTGCCTCGCTGCCCCAGTCCAGCTCCAGCACCAGCAGCTCCTCCCCGGGGAAGAGCTCTGGGACTTGCTGCTGTTTTATTTCCTTTTCTCTTTTTTTTTTGATTTTGAACAAAATTAATTAAAACCCAGCGATGGTGTCCCAAAAGACCTTGTGGAAAAGCAGAAAGCTGGGAGCAGCCGGGCTGTCAGGCAGCTCAGGGGTGTCCCTTTGTGTCCCACCATGCTGGAGCTGCAGGGCTCGGCTCTGGGGTGGTGTCACCGGCCAGGGCACAGGGGGACCGTGCCAGTGTCCCCCCAGCGCTGGTGAAGAACAGGGCCAGGTCCCAGAGCTCCCAGGGTTTTTGYTGAGCTTTGCTGAAGCCTCCAGCTGTGGCATGAAGCTGATTTAATCTSGATATTAGRAAAASGTTCTCCTCGCAGAGAATGGGAACCAGGGAATGGTCACGGCCCCAGAGCTMCRGGAGARTTTGGACAGCRCTCCCAGGRATGCACAGGAGGGGGGTTTTGRGGTGTCTGTGAGGATATTCCATGATTCTGTGATTCTGTGATTTTCCAGCAGTGCTGGGCAGTCAGGAGCGTCCCTCTGGGGCGTGGTGGCAGCCAAGGCACCGCCAGACCAGCGTCTGAGTAACCACCRCCTTCACCAGCTCAAACCTTTGATTTTGGAGCCGTCTAGACGGGAGCCCCATCAAAGCCCAGGAGCTGAGGGAGGGTGTTGGAGAGGCACCTGGAGAGAGCTCAGCACAGCCCCTGCTCCTCAGAGCTGCCTCCAAAGCCTTGTGACTCACACTCTAATGAGCAGCTTCCCTAACGACTGCTGGAACGGCTGCCAGAGCCCCAGGTGGAGCGCTGGGAGCCCGGGAAGGGGCCTGGCTGGTTGTTTTTAGCGGCAGAAAGAGGGGATTTGAGCCTCGGGCTCCATGGAGYGATGGAGATGTTCTCYTGSAGGGATGGAACYGGGGTTTGAGGTGGGATGTGCTGTGGGGATGGTGGGGTTTAATGGGGAGGTGGCTGTGGTGTGACCCCGAGAGGGGTCCAGAGGGGACAGTGGAGAGTGTGGGGTGACTTCACCCTCCTTACTACACCCCTTTATTCAAGCAAAATCTGTATTTAAATTATAAATAGGAACCAGAGCCAGCAGGGACTGATTCGTCCCCAGTCCTCCTTTTGTGTGTGCCCAGCACCATTCCAGGAGAAGAGCATGCCCCATAAATCCAGTGAGGCAGGATTCCCTGGGAGCCAGACTGAGGGATCCAGGGCCATCCCAACCTGTGCCCTGCCCAGCATCACTGGGGGAGGCGGGATAACCCCACTGCAGCTCAGTCTCCACCAGTGCTTGGTCCATCTGGAGCACTGGAAGCAGCCGGGATCTGTGGGGTCCCTGCTCTAAACTCCACGCTGGGAGCTGGGGGATGGCCCAAGCCCTGGGACTGGGACGCGTTCCCAGCCCTGGGTGTGTTCCCAGCTGGCAGCGCCTCAGGGTGCACATTCCCGTGGGTGTCCCAGCCTTGGGTGCCTTCCCTTCACCCCAGGGGCAGCACCAAGGCGTGGGAAGTGTGCACCGAGGAGCCACCCTCCCCAAAGGCTGCGTTTGGGGCTGCGTTTGGGGCTGCTCTGCTGTCCCCTCCTCACCAGGGGACGCCCCTCGGAGCCCCAGTGCAGCAGCAGCTCTGTGCTCCTCATGCTGATGGATTGCCAGGAGCTTTCCTGGGAGGTTTGCAGTGGTTTTAGGGATGAGTGAGAGGTTTTTTGGGAGATGCAGATGGTTTTTTGGTTTTGGGGGCCAGCAGCTGTGGGTGAGTCCCGTGGCCGTGGGTGGGTGGCAGCACAGCAGCCAGGGCAGGGAGTGTCACAGGTGCACAAACTGGGGACACCCCAAACCTGTGACACCCCCATGGGCACCCATTCCAGCTGAGGGATATCCTGGGAGTCCCAGGAGCCTGGAGTCCTCTTCTGCCCCATTTTTGGGGTGCAGAGGTGGCACCACAGCAGTGGGGTGCTGTGTTCAGGGCCCTGGGGACCCCGAGGATCCCTCCCAATGCCAGCACGGCAGGTCTGGGCAGGCCCTTAGCAACAAGGAGGAGCCTTCGTGCCCATTCGGAGGGAAATGGAGCTGCTGGAGTCAGAGTAAATAATTAAAGTTGGAAGTGCGGAGGAGAAAGCCGAGATAACAGAGGCAGCTCAAGCAGAAAACCTGGGATTCGCTGCCGTCAGCTCTCCCGGGCTCGGCTGCYCCGGGGGCTGTCCCCGCCCTGTCCCCAGCGTCCCCCCCTCCCCATGGCCATGGGTTCACCATCTCCCACCCTTTTCACGCCTCGGCCGCTGGTTTTCACACCGCGCTGGTGCTGCTGATGCTTGGCCCATCCATTCCCAACCCCCGGGGGGCTTCCCAGAGCAGCCTCTGCTGTCAGCCTTCCTCCTCCTCCTCCTCCTCCTCCTCCTCATCATCATCATCATCCTCCTCACCATCATCATCCCGGCTGCCCCCGTGGCCCAGGGAAGCCCCTTCCCACGTCCGCGCCGATTGATCCGCCTTGTTTTGCTGCTCCCTCCTGCGCTTCATAAATGTCAACTTTTTTCCTCTGACAAAAGAAATTTTGTGGTAATGACTCTTTGTGCCACTTCTAAATCCCCAATTACATAAGGAGCAGCAGCACAAAGCCATTCCCTTTGGTGGAAATCTCCGCGTAATCCCTTTTCCAGAGAAGCAGCCCGCCAGTGACACGCTTCTAACTCTTTGTTTGTTCTTTTGGATCAAATCTAACTGATTGCCGTGACTAATTAACTTTCCCTTTCTTCGGGCCTCTGTTGTCTTAATTAATTTCACAAATGCTTCGTTCCCAGCTCCCAGGCAGCTCCCAGGCTCGGTGGTGCAAAGCACCGGCAGCAGCGGTGGGGCGGCCGGGTGCCTCTGGGGCGGGGCTGGCCTTGGGTTCCACGGCAGAAAGGGCCACCCCGCCGTGTCCCCARTGCCACCATCCCCTGAGTGGGCTGCAGGGACCCCTGGGATGTGCAGGGCAGGACGTGGCTCATTGGAGGTGTGGAGGGACCATCTCCCACTGCTCCTCAGGCAGGGTTTAATTCACGTCCTCTCTGCTTCCAGCTCCTGCCAGATCCTCATTTTTGTCTGGGTATTTCACCCTGCCCTGAAAGCCTCTCCTGAGTCAACTTCCAGGCATGGAGAAATCCGGCCCATAAATCTTAGGGTGTCAAAGGCTGGAAGGGAYCTCAAAGCTCATCTCATYCCAACTCACCCTACCACRGGCAGGAGCACCTTCCAYCATCCCAGGCTGCTCAAGGCCTTCTCCARCCTGGCCAGGGATGGGGCATCCACAACCTCCCTGGGCACCCTGTGCCAGGGCCTCAACACCYTCACAGGGAWGAATTTCTTCCCAGATAAAGAATTTCCTCCTAAATAATGAATTTCTTCCTAAGTAATTTTTTTCCTAAAGTAAAGGCTGGTGAAATCCTGCTGCACAGGGCTGGTTTGGTGACACCCTGTCCCATTCTCTTCCCGCAGGACCCTGACACCGTGGCCACCATGTTCCACCCCCAGCTGCCACTCTCAGGGTCAGTTCTGTGCTGCAGTTCTGCCCCAGGCTGGGTTTTTCCCAGAAAAGGGTTGAGCTCAGCTCTAAAACCCATCCTCTCRTCCCAGGCAGCTGCACAATGGAGCTGCATATTCATGAAGGCGCTGCATTACACAGGGCTGATGGCAGAATTGAGATCTTATCAGCTGCTTCCAGCAGCCCTTGTGGTGGCTCTTATCAGTCCCTTCCTATCTGGGGTCTGCCCCGGATGAATAAACATCGCAGCTCTTCCACTCAAAGGCTCTCGGCAGCAGGAGATGCTCGGTGCAGATAAAGGGCAGCAGCTGGGTTGAGGTCCCTGCCAGCCTTCCTGTGCCCCAAAAGTGGGGCTGGTGGCWTTTCTCACTCCATGGGGAGGGCTCTGCCCCATGGGAAGGTCCCAAACCTTGGGGGAATCTGGGGCAGGTGGAGGGAACACGCTCTGGACACTGCTCCAGCCACTGATGTGGCAGAGTTGTGTGGCCACTGTGCCCCACGCGACACGGGGTGACAGGGTCACGAGAGTGGCAGGTGTTGGAGCATCTCCTTGGCTTGGAGGATTCTTTGGAAATGGCCTCAGGCTGGGCCAGGGGMGGGGCAGGGTGGGCATCAGGAGGAATTTCCCAATGGAAAGGGTGGTCAGGCCTTGGCAGGGCTGCCCAGGGAGGTTTGGAGTGCCCATCCCTGGAGGTGACCAAGGAAGGGCTGGAGGTGGCACTGAGTGCTCCAGGGAATCAAGCACAGGTTGGACTCCATGGTCCCGGAGGTCTTTTCCAGCCTCAGTGACTGTGGGGTTCTCTGATCTGGTGGAGGTTCCCCTGGCACAGACACGACTGGCAGAGCCTCAGCACCCCAGAACCAACAGTGGCACCAGGCAGGGGCWGAGAGGGGCCAGGCAGAGCATTGTGAGCCCTGAATCGGGGCTGAAGGGGTGACCCTGTTTGCCGTGAAGGCCTCTGGTAAGGAATGAAAGAGCTGGAGGGCATCCAGGAGCTGGGAGGAGGTGCCGAGGGAGCCAATCACCCCTGCAGGCTCCGGGAGCTCGGGGGCCCGGTGCTGTGGGAAGCACGAGGCTTTACTGGAACAGCAGCTGACTGCTGCTGGAGGCTGCCAGCAGAAATCAGCCCCTGTGCAGAGGCTGCACAGAAAGCCATCGCAATTAAGCCCTGGCAGTGCTGTTGTGTCTCCCAAGGCCCGGTAGCTCACAGAATCCCGGGAGCAATCGCTGCCGGTTCACCTGGAGCCGCACCCCGCGCTCAGCCCGGCACCGGGCACCGGGAGCTCCTTCCCTGCTCGGAGCTGAGGGCTTTGCCAGCGYCCACAGGGAGCTGTGGCCTCTGGGGACAGCAGCTCCAGGGCTCGGCTGGRCCGCCGGCAAACGGGGGCTGAGGACAAATTTGAAAAGATTTGGTCTCCCTTTGTAGAAACCTTTGATTAAACTGTGGCAGGCGGGATTGAGCTGGTGCTCATCTCCCCGGCCTCCCGCCCCCTCCYGCTTCTTCATCTCCCTCTCTTCTGCCTGCTCCTCTTGCCTCTTTTTCTCCCTTCCCTTTGGAAGGGAGCAGATCAATAAATAAATAAACCCGCAGAAATGTTATTTCTCCGGCGAGAGGCGCCTTGAAGTTCATCAGAAATAACAATCCCGACCTCCCGTGCATGCGCAGGGCCGGGGAGAAGGGATGTGATTATTCCCCGGGCGAAAAACACGTTGGACCTGTTCCGAGGGCGCCCGGCTGACAATTTTCCAGCAGCCTTTGAGCTCTCGCTCGGTGCCTCGAAGAGTTTTGACATGAAAGGGCCACCAGTCAAACGAACGGAAGGATCATCTTGCAGGATTAAATGTCCTTGTCACCGGCCCATCAAAACATGGCATTATTTTGGAGGGACAGATCGTTTGGAGGAGTTTACAGCAGATTAAACCCGAGGTTCCGRGGGATTTTTGGCAGATGAAGCGGCCGCAGGTGGCACCAGTGCTGAGGGAACACGGGGTGGCTGCGTGTCCCCAGGAGGGGAAGGACCCACCTGGCCCTGCGGGGAGCCCCAGCCCTTCATCTGCCATGCAAAGGAGCATGCAAAACCCTGGAGCTGCTGCCAAATCGACCCAAAGCTTCCTCCAGAGGACAGGGAACTTGAAATCCAGAGTTTGCAGCGAGTGGTGAGATGAGTCAGGATGCAAAACCTTTCATCTCGAGGCTTGAGTGCCCCAGAACGGCCCCAAAGTGGGAGAGTTTGCAAAGGCGAGGCTGCTGCAGACATTCCTGGGTGAACACACACACCAGCAGRGACACGAGGCTGTCTGGGTGCATTCCTGGGAGCAGACAGGTCCCTGTGTCCCACCTCAGGGTCCCCAGAGCACAAAACCACAGAGCAGAATGGGGTTGTCCCTCATCCCTTTCTCAGGGAATGGTGGGAGTCAGGGGACAGGCAGGCAGGATCTTGTCACACCCCAGCAATGCCACAAGTGGGTTCTGGGTGGGTTTGGCTGAACGAGAGAGCAGATTTTGGGAGGGGGGTGGCTGCCAGGCCGTCCTGCATGTGGCAGTACCATGGGGCAGCAGCTCCTGGGAGGAGCTGGGAATATGGGAAATAGGAATATAAAATAATAAAAGGGGCTGCAAAAACAGGCATCTTAACAGCAGTGCCACAGAGAGGAGTTGATTTGTCAAAGTTTGCCCCAAAATAGGATCAGGAAGATCATCAGTTTTCTGGCACAAAGGCTGAAACCAAAGAATATGGGAATATGAGAATATGGGAATATGGGGATATGGGAATATGGGAATATGGGAATATTTTGCAGTGCTCAACCAGCTCCTTTCTGGGTGCAGGTGTTAATGGGAACTCAGCTTGGGTAAAAGAGGGTCTTCACCGGCCATGGGGAACTGATCTGAGTTAGTGGCTTGGAGCAGAGGGGATCTTGTCTCATCCAGTTCTTTCCTACAGGAGATGTTTCAGTTGGCAGCTCTCGCTGTCAGCTGACAAGAAAATCCTCGTGTGCACAGTTCACCCCATGTTCCAAGGGGGGTTGTTGGCAGTTGGAAGGGACCTGCAGCAATTCCTGGAGGTCTTCCATGAGGACTGAGCCCAGCACAGCATGGGAAGGGCCAGTGAGTGCTCTCCTGTGTCAGCAGGGAAATGTTGGATGTGTTTGGGTGAAGAGAGGAGCAGGGTGGGAAAAGGAAATCAGAAAATGGAAAAATCCAAAAGAGGTGAAAATCACAGGGAAGGGACAGGGAGGTGGAACGGGATCAGCCTGGGGAAGGCCTGGTCAAGAGAACTCCATGCCTGAAGTGTCCAAKGCCRGGTTGGACAGGGCTTGGAGCAACCAGGGACAGTGGGAGGTGTTCCTGCCCATGGTGGGRKTRGAACTGGATGAGCTTTAAGGTCCTTCCAACCCAACCCATTCCATGATTCCAYGAGTCTGTGACCTGTCAMTGGTGTCTGAACCTGTCACACAGAGCCCCCCCAGCCTSACAGGGTTACTGGAGAGCCCTGGAGCTGGACCCAAAAGCTCTGTGTGGAGAGAGAAGGGGGGATGGCAGGGRTGACCTTTTCCCTGACTTTGTCCCAGCCCTGCCATCCCTCTGGGGAATCATTTGGGGTCAAGCAGCATTGCAGGTATTGTGTTTTTGAATTCTCCTTCCTGCAGAGGAATTTCAGGTGGCCAGGTCAGCTGGTTTCCAAAGCACTTCCCCCGGGGTGATTTGCTCCCAGGAGCGCTGCAGATCCCGCATGTCCCCCTGTCCCCTCCCCGAGCCACCTGCAGGGCACAGGGGACCCAAAGCCCAGCACACCCCTTGCAGACAGAGCCAGACCCTTGGGATATGGCTGGGGATGGTTCCTGCAGCCAACCTGGGTCCCTCCTGTGCCCACGGGTGCTGCAGCACACCCGGATCTGCGCTCTGACCCACAAACGAGCTGCTGGAGCCGCTGCCCCCGCTCTGCCCCTGCCACCCTGCAATTCCAGCAGCGGGGAGGGGACCCATGGCACCCGGCAAGGCTCACGTCCACACGGGCAGACAGCAGCCAGAGGGCACGGAAAGGGCTGGCTGAGGAGCAGGAGGCTKGGGAAGGGCAGGGAGAGCAGGTCCRGCCAGCCCGGGGAGAGAACRCGGGGCTGCTGCGGGGCCGTGCCCCAGGCGGGCTGCTCCCTGCCTGCTCTTATCACAGCTTCCCCAAATAACCCAGGGAGCCTGAGCACGATCCCTGCAATCCGTGGGGATGGCAGCTGAACTCTGCCTGGCTCTGCTTTGAAGGGAGAAGGGCTGAGAGAGCCAGTTAAGGCTGCCGAGTGCTTTGCAGCATCAAAGGGTGGCCTAAGCTCCTCTCTGCTCCCTCTCTATCCTGCCCAGCTCGTTTGGGAGCCTCGGGGATGATCACAGCCCCCTCCTCCACWTCTCTTTTTAGAGAGATTTTGGTCCCTCACTCCAGGGAGTTTGCAGGAAATGCTYAGGCTGGCGTTGGCAGTGTTGCCTTGCCGGAAAGGTGCATCCCACAGGGATGGGATGATGGGGTCCCTGAGGAATGACGGCACTGGAGGAACGAGAATTCTCATCACAGAGTCCCAGCCTGGCCTGGGCTGGGAGGGAACTCAAATCTCATCCCATCCCATGGGCAGGGACACCTTCCACTGTCCCAGGCTGCTCTGAGCCCCAGTGTCCAGCCTGGCCTTGGGCACTGCCAGGGATCCAGGGGCAGCCACAGCTTCTCTGGACAAACCTCCCATCCCTCTGACCCAGCCAGGCTTCCCCCCATTTCCATCAGTACAAACAAAAAGAAAACCCCAGGAGGTGGAAGAAGGGCAGGGTCCATATAACCCGATCACAAGGCACTCTTCCATTTCCCATGTTCCAGCAAGGAGAGGGAAGAGCAGCAGCATTTCCCGCTGTCAGGCAGGGCCAGCCATGGCACAAACATCTCATTTGTCCCTGGAAAATGAGGCTGTGGAGCCTGGGARCGAGGCAATGCCCCTCAGGCTGATGTGACATTAATGCTGCAGGTCCTGGGACCAGAGTGAGCCTGAGTCCTGAGAGTGGTGGGCCAAGAGCAGAGACTGCCACTGTGGGGTGGGGGCTGCTGTGAGCCCCTGGTTGTGGATCCTCACCCCTCTTCTAAACCCCGCTGTGTTTGGGGTCCCCCAAACCATCCCCAAAGCTCCGCTCCTTCACAGCATCACTGGAGTGGCAGTAAATGCAGTACTATTGCCTGATTACAGTCAGGATATGGCTCTAAATTGACTGGTTTATAGTCCTGGGTAATTTCATTTTTTCCTGCAGTGAATGGGTTGCCATATGCCCACAGCCCTCGCTCGGATCCCAGCACAGCTGCTCCCTGAGCACAGCTCCTGGCCCCATTCCGGGGCTGTGCCACACTCAGCCCCTGGGGTGCCTTCCTACCGGAAATCCCAGCCCCAGCAGGCAGAAAAGACATCCAGAGCCTCTCCAGGGAATCCAAGACCCGTGGGAGGATGGTCCAGCAGTGGGTACAGGGTCTGAGGCTGGGATTGTCACAGCAAGGGTAGGTGAGGCTGCTCCAGGAAGGCAAATGAATGCTCCTGGAGCCCACCCACAGCTCCTGGAATCCCAGGGAATGGAATTTGGCTCCATTTTGGGCTGTATAACCTGAATAAAGCCTCTGGCCAGTCACTGACCCAGCTCATCCTCCTGCCCTCCCAGGGCAGCATCCCTGGTGCTTGTGGGGAGCCAGCCCGGCTCAAACCCCTGCCRGCAGCACGAGGRTTTTCAGCAGGCTCTGAGCCTCTGSAAACCGGGCTGGATGGTGAGAAAGGGAAGCAGCAGAGTGCTGAGACCCCTCACAGCCTCGCTGCACCGCGGGGCTCCCCCGCCGCCGCCTCCGCCCGGGATTCGCATCATTCCCCCCGCAATGGCCCGGCTGTGTTTTTCCAAGAGGATCACATTCCGCCTGCTGGCTCAGTGGGGTCCTCTCTYCTCCTTGGGATTTTGAGCTCTTCCTCAGTTTGGCTTCATCTGCAGATCTCGGGGAGGTGTTGTTCAGGAGAGCAGTGCCTCACTCATTCCAGCCAACACCACTTGGGAATACCGCTTCTGTTTCTGCCTCAAAAAAAATTCCTCCACATTTTTCTGCAAAACTCCTGATTTTTTTTTCTGATTGTTTTTTCCACTCAGTTGGAAGAAAACATTTAGTGTGACACCAGTTCTAGTGAAAGTTGTGTGAACAGRGGGTCCCTGGGGACTCCTTGCTTCGTTCTGGCTGTTTTGCTTCCCCACGGGGATGCTTCAGCACCCACCATGGGATGTCCCCAAACCTGCTGAAAGGGTTGTGGGAAACCTCATGGAAAAAGGTTTTTTTTTTTTTCTGTCATATGGCTCACTCCATGTCCTGTAGGGTGGCAGAGAGGACAGGGCATTGCTGATTTTTTCCCAGCCAGTGCCAGGCACAGGTAACTCCATCCCTGGAGTCTGGGTGTGGGCAGTGAGGATATTYCCACCTCAGTGTCTGTGGAGCACTGGAATCTCTCAGTTCCCCGTGTCCATGGCCTCCAGGGCCCTTTGGRAAGCCTTCTGGTGATGCCTTCTGAGTCAGAGAAGAAAAAGTGATGAGTAAAATCACTGTCCTAAAGCTGTGAGACCTTTAGGACTCAAAGCTGTTTTCACAAGTGCCCTGAGGGCTGTGAAAAATTCAAAATATTGCTTTGAAACCGGAAAGTCCCTGCAAGTCCCTCACAGCTGCTGCTTCTGTTTACTCTCTGTGCCAGGATTATTAACGGAGGTGTTGAACAAGCAAAGCCAGCCCCGGTCCCTGGAGCTCTCCTGGCACTGCCTGATCTTTGTGACTGTCCTTTGTCCTCAGCTTTGAGGGCGGGCAGAGCATGGGCAAAGACTTCTCTCTGGAGATGGAGGTGTGGACAAAGTTCCTGCGGTGCCTGGGGCTGTGTCCAGGCAGGATGACCATCCCTGTGCCAGTGTCCCCATTCC
>NW_026623935.1:234208-235482 GCF_030028575.1 Malurus melanocephalus | reverse complement strand
CCCCTTCAGGTACTTCCAGGATTCTGGAGAGCCAGGCTCTGCAGAAGTCCCTGTCTCCAGCAGCCAGCTGTGACCTCGGGAGCAGGAGAGGACATCCAGGCCCGTGTTTGGTGTGTCCTGGATGCTGAGGACCTCCAGCAGGTCTCCCCCACTGCTGCCCTCCCTTCCCTTTTCTGGCCCCACAGGAGTCACCCAGAGCCTTCCCCAGAGAGGAAAGGACCCTCATCCATCCCTCCCTCCTGCCATCCCTGCCCCTGGAATGCCRGGGCAGTGCTGGGAAGCTGCCAGCTCCCCCGGGCTCATTAATGTGGAGAGTGCGAGTGCCCCGCTCCCCGCGCATCGATCTGATAAATGAGGAGCCGCCGATGGTATTTTCTACCCTTTTAAGTGTTAAAATAACATTTTAGTGAAATATGAGCAGGTCAGAGGCAGGCTGCCCCCTTTCATCTCCCAGCACAAAGCAGCTGGAAGGGAGAGAGCCCGAGCTGGAGAGCMCATGTGCTCCCACATCCACAGGGGAGGCTCCCAGCACTGGGACAGGCGGGTTTGGGGTTGTACGAGCTGTGCTCGAGGGTCTGGGAGAGGATTGGGGTCAGTGTGGGTTGCTGCTGCATGGGACAAGGAGGAAAAGCCATTTCCATTCACACCACAGTGAAAACTTCCACGTGTCCAAAGCTCATACAGGTGCAGAGGTTTTCTGGAAGATTTAGCAACTCGTGGCTTCTCTTTGAGCCTTTCTGGCTGTTGTCTCTGCAATTCCTTAGTGGAAATGCCACGGCTTGGTTTGAGGATATGGGAAATGAAATTTTGTCATCCTTGAGGTCCCTGTGCACTCTGCCTGGCAAGGAGGTGAGGGCTGGATGCAAGGGAAACCAAACCCCATGTGAAAAATGGGGGATTTCAGTCTAGTTAAACTAATCTAGAAAATGGATTGGATGGGTGAAAAAATAGGGAAATGCTCTCTGGGCTGTGAAATGATTTGCTGGAAATTGGAGTGTGTCACTGACAGCTGCTCCTGGTGGAGTCCCGGGTGTCAGAAGAAGTGGGAGCAGCAGCAGCTTCGGCAGATCCCAGGGGATCCTGCCCTGCCCGGGGCACGTGTGGCCTGATCTTCCTGGGGGATCCAGCCTTTTCCAGGCCTGATGGATTGGCTGGACCTGGTGGCTGTAGGGGATGAGAGCCATTTTCACCCCCTGGATAGGAGGGTTTCCTTCAATGCTCAGGATTCGTGGGCATCCCTGGGGCCTGCCTGGAGCTGCCTTGGGCATCCTTTC
>NW_026623935.1:190363-233965 GCF_030028575.1 Malurus melanocephalus | reverse complement strand
GACACTCTCCTGCCCATCCCATCCATCCTTGCCCTGCCACCCCAGACATCCTTGCCCTGCCCACCCCCTTTCCCTGCCCATCTCCCCCCATTCCCAGCCCTTTGATTCCCTCCTTCCCCTGCTGCCAGGGAATCGGTTCCCAACACATCCTTTCATTCCCTCTGTGCACCCAGCTGAGTCCAGCTGCTCCTCAGGCTCCAGCCCCCCTTTCCACCCTGTTGCCCGATGCCTCTTCTCTCTCCACATCCCTGGAGTGTGATTGCTCCACGCCCTGGGTGAGAGCAGGAGAAATATGTGCTGAGATGACATTTGGGTTATACATGATGCTATTAAAATATGATAAGGACGCTATTAACATTAATAATCCTTTTCATTGTATCATTTAGGGAGCAAAACAAGCCATTAAATATTACAGAATCGTTGGGGCTTTGATGGCTTCAGGGAGGGGAACATTTGGCCAGATTTGTCTACACGCACTCTGGAAAGACAACATTATCTCTGGGAAATGGGCTGTGTGGGGTTTGGCAGCTCCGTGGATCCCGGGGGGTGTGGGGTGTGCCGGGATGGGCTGGAGGGTCCCRGGTGCCAGGGGAGGCAGCAGAGTGGGAGGTGACAGCCCTGCAGCCGTGTTGGAGCACAGGGACAGGGGACAGATGGGCTGGGAGGGGAGCAGGCGCTGGCCGGGTGTGAGGAGCTGTGATGGAGATTCCATGGGGTGCTTGTACCGGACAGGAGGAGGCTGTGTGGATTGGGAGAGGCTGCTCGGCCCCGTGCAGGGCTGCAGGAAGTTGTGGGTACCTCTCTCCAAAYTCCACAGCCTTCCCCTGCCTCCTTCCCCAGGGTATCTGCAGGTGTCACAGCAGAGGAACCACTCAGATTTCCCAGCGTTAGCCACATGGGCCAGGCTGGAACCTCTGAGCTCGGAGCAGATTGTTTGCACACCAAACCCGCTGCCAGCCCTCCCACACCACCTCCAAGCTTGCTCTGRTTTACCCAAACCTCAGCATAAATCTCCTCCTCTCCCTGCTGCCGTGCTCAGCCCTGAAGCTCATCCACGTGGGAGTTCCCTGGACACTGAAGCATTAGCTCTTAAATGCTCGGAAAGGCACCTCACTCCCTGGGAGCTCCCAGTTTCTGCATCCCTAATGCTCTGCCTGCCCTGGTTATGTTCAATCCSAGGCCTTGGCAGCACCATCGCCTTTCTGCTCACTCATCCACTGGTGAGAGGGCAGCAGGGATCCCTTTTAGCTGGAAAACCCAGKTTTTGGGACAGCTGTTCAATTTCCAAACTCCACCACCTTCCCGTGGACAGGAATCAGCTCCTGCRCCTTGCCCAGCCCATCCCCAGGGTCCAACCACGAAAAATCCAGGCTGTGAGGAGGCACCAGGGCTTGGGATCAGCCTCGTGCTCCGTTCTGGGAGCTGGGAAACGTTTTAGAACCCACAGGCTCGCTGGTGGTGCTGTGCTCAGGCCAGGCTCAGGATGCTGGGCAGGGAGCAGGAGCCAAGCCAAACCCCCCGAGCTGCTCAGACGCCACCAGGGCCGTTGTTATCCRGATATTTTCCCGTGGTGACAGCAGCAAATGAGGGAGAGAACAGAAAAATGTACCGAGGCTTTGACAGGACTGTCAGAGCCCCGAGTGAGCGCTAACAAGGACGAGTGTGGGCTCTTTAAACAAATCACTGTCATGGTGCAGGCATATCATGGTTTAACACAGCCACCACGAGTCACCGGCAAAGGTTAAAGCAGAGTGGAAGGCTCAGTCCTGGGGAATGTGTCAGAGCACAGCTGTCCTGGGGACTGATGGCCCTTCCTGCGGCCAGCTCGGCTTTAGGAGTCCTTGGAGCATCCTTGGGATGGAGCTGCCGCAGTGCTGGGTGTGGGGAAGGCTTTCCTGCTGATGTGGGCTCAGCAGCAGAGGGGTCTGCACTCCCAGGGACACCCATTCCCCGTGCCCTGCCCTGSAGAGGAGATGGAGAAGGTTTGGCCTCGTGCCCCAGCAGCCAAATGCAAACACAACCCCARACACACCCCAGGATGCTCCAGGGATGTGACCCAGGTATGGCCACACTGCCCAGCAGGCTCTGAGTCCCAGGGTTGGCCTGAAGAGCCCCTCTGGCTGGGCTGTCATTGTCATTGTCATTGTCATTGTCATTGCCCAGGATCCCTCATTTGGGAAGCCCAGAGTGGCTTTGGCATCGCCAGCTCGCTGAGCTCCCCATGGGGACAAACGCCCTGCTCACAGCTCGGGTGTGACAGCAGGGTCCTGTCCCTGGCCACAGCCCTGCTCCAGCCATCCCATCCCTGGGGAAAGGGAGAGGGGCTGGATGGGCAGCGAATTCCTGCTGTAAACCCATTCCAAGCCCAAATCCTGCTGCCTGTGTCCCGTACCACAGCGGTTATTGGGAGATCCGGAGCCCCCTCTGTCCCTGGAATCTGTCAAGGTCCATCCACAGCCTGAGCCAGCGCTGGATGCAGCTCCAGAGAGGAACAGGGATCTCCAGGAGCCTTCCCACCCACCGCCGTGGAGCAAACATCATGCTAATCGCAGCCATAACTCTTTGGGAGGCGTGAGGGAGGAATGAAACCGCGGAGGTTGCTCGCTGACACCCAGGGTCGCTCCTGCAATTCACGAGGAGCCGCTGGCAGCRCGGAACCGAGCGTTCCTGCCCGGGAAAATCATCAGCCAAGGTCGCAGACCTCAGCACTCGGCTCACACACAGCCCGTTAGGCGAGGAAATGTGCAACAAAAACCCCCAAAGATCCCAAAGCCCTGCCCRGCTCCTGCAGGGCTCCTCTCTCCATCGCCGAGCCTCTCCCTGAGCGCTGCATCGAACTTTAATATCTCCCTCTCAGTCACACCAAAGCTGCAGTGAGCCTGGCCTTTCCTGCACAGCCATGAATCAAAGGGCAGAGCATAAATCAGAGCAGAACACCTTGAGTGAGTGTGCCTCTGTCACCTGGAGAGGGTATGGCTCTGTCACCTGGAGAGAGTGTGCCTCTGTCACCTGGAGAGAAAGGGTGTGCCCCTGTCACCTGGGGAGAAAGGGTGTGCCCCTGTCACCTGGAGAAGGTGTGCCTCTGTCACCTGGACAAGGTGTGCCTCTGTCACCTGGGGAAGGTATGGCTCTGTCACCTGGAGAGAGTGTGCCTCTGTCACCTGGAGAGGGTGTGCCTCTGTCACCTGGGGAGTGTGCCTCTGTCACCTGGAGAGGGTGTGCCCCTGTCACCTGGAGAGGGTGTGCCTCTGCCACCTGGAGAGAAAGGGTGTGCCTCTGTCACCTGGAGAGAGAGTGCCCCTGTCACCTGGAGAGAGAGGGTGTGCCTCTGTCACCTGGAGAGGGTGTGCCTCTGTCACCTGGAGAGAGAGGGTGTGCCTCTGTCACCTGGAGAGAGTGTGCCTCTGTCACCTGGAGAGAGTGTGCCTCTGTCACCTGGAGAGGGTGTGCCTCTGTCACCTGGAGAGAGTGTGCCTCTGTCACCTGGAGAGAGAGGCTGTGCCTCTGTCACCCGGAGAAGGATGTGTCTCTGTCACTTGGAGAGAGAGGACATGGCTCTGTCACCCGGAGAAGGACGTGTCTCTGTCACTTGGAGCTCGTTTCAGGGCTCTGGGTCCCCCTCAGCTCGGTGAAATTCAGCGGTGCAGCCAAGCAGCCCATCCTCCTGCTGGGTAAAACAATCGGGCACGGTGCTAATTAGGCAAATGTCATTAGGCAGAGGCTGTTGTAGGAGAGATGAAGGGAAAGCTGATGGGGGAGCAGAGCCCATCGGGTTCCTACAATGTTCGCTCGTTCCTCAGTCACTCCCTACAGGAGATGTTGGGGTGCAGTCTGTGTTTGAGGGAAAAGCACACACAGCCCATTCCCTGGGGTGGGAAACATTGTAAGGAATCCAGGCTGCATGGGGAAAAAACCCAAAAAATAGAAGGATGTGAAGGAAATGCCTCCAAAATGGCTGTAAGACAGCGATGCTGAGCTTCATTCCAGGCAGGAAGGGATTTCCCAGCTCAGAGAGGGAAATTTGGGAGAGTGGCACTGTCTGTACAAGGAGAGGTGGTGTGGGGTGTGTGGCTGGGCACTGCCCACCTGTGTGGCAGCTCCCTGCTCTCTGGTGCCAGGGTTCTTCCCTTGGACACTGCGTGCAGAAGGGGAGGACAGGACTCGGACAKTCCATGGGCTAGGCAGGCTCTTTCCAGCCCGTCCCTTGCTTTTGTGCAGAAATATCCTTCCAGAAATCACCAGAGCAAGGGCTGCAGGGAGTTCAGTCTGTTTTTTGGGATCAGAGCATCCCACTGCAGGATCCCTGTGCCACTAGATCCAGCTTCCAGCAGCCTGGRGGTGCTTCCAGCCCCCTGCCTGCACCTCTGGAGCTCGGAGCTGTGTGGCTGAAGCCAACCCAGAATCAAGACTCCATGCAGAGAKGGTGTTGCACAGACCCCAAAGRATAAACCTGGCASAGCAGAGCATTCCCTGCTCTTGGTTTCCATCCCTGGCCTGGTTTCCCATCCCTCAGGCATCCACCCCACGGCTGGGAATGCTCTGGAGCCCATACCCAGCCTGTGTCCCAGGCCAGCCATCCCAGCTCTGGRCAGGAGGTCCCTGTGTCCCATCCTGGTTCCCAGAGTGATGTTTGACCTGTGCCCTGCCACGGGAACAGGGSATTTCATGGAATGTGGGCACCTCTCCCTGCCCAGTGCCACAGTTTTGCTTTCCTGGGAGGGAAGCAGCAGGGCTGGGTGGGGCTGGGGAGCAGGGAGGGGTCCCTGAGATTCCCCATCTGCATCCACCCCAAACATCTGGCTCTGTGCAGTTGGCAGAGCAATCCCGTGATCCCGGAGAATCAGAGATTATCGAGGGGGAAAACTCGGGGCTTAAGTGGGATCGGGAGGAGGAGAGGAGGATTTGGAGCTGGTCCGATGGGTTAAGCCACTTGTACCGGCTGAGATTAAGACAGAAGGAGTCTGATTTAGATGGGAAATCTGCTGCACCCCCCTGGAGCCCCAGCCACGCATTCCAGCAGCTCATGATGCGGGGATGTGACAGCTTGTCCCAAATGAACACAGCTTCACATCCCTTCCCAGCATCCCTGCATCCCTTCCCAGCATCCCTGCATCCCTTCCCAGCATCCCTGCATCTCTGCATCCCTTCCCTGCATCCCTGCATGCCCCTCAGAGGGCAGGAATGGGGCTGGAGAGCTCCTTTCCCTGCTCTGTGTCTCCTCTGCATTGTTGGAAGTGCCTGCACCTCCTTCCTCGGGCTCCTTTCTCCAATACAGCACCAGCCTCGATGGCTCCCTGTCGGATCCTGCCTCTCTCCCCTCTGGAACAGCCCCTTGCTGGGCCTGCMGATGGAGAGAGATGGAAGGAATTGGCATTTACTGCTCCCCTTTCCCCCAGGRATCCATCTCCAGTCCTGCCACAGCTCCTGCAGCTCCAGCCCTGTCCTGCTCCAAACGTGCCTGCCTCTTTCCCTGCTCCAAGGGGTGCAATTCCCTTCTTGCCCTGAAATTCCACCTGCAAGGAAGGGCAGCTGAATCCAGCCCCGAATCCCACAGGGATGCTCCACTGCCCAGGATCGCTGCTGTTTCCCAGTTTCTCCTCTCTCCTGGTTCCATGGCCAGTGGCTGCTCCTGAAGCCCCCAGCCCCAYCACGCTGGTCTTTCCTTGCCATGGGATCTCTGCTGGGATCAGGATGTTTTTCCACTTGGAATTTTGCACCTGATGGCTCTGGAGCATTCTCAACTGGAATTTTCTCATTTCCTCTTGGAGAGGAAAAGGAAAGAAAAAGCATCTTTTGAGAGGAAAGGGAAATGGGAAGTAAAAGCGTCTTTTGAGAGGAAAGGGAAATAGAAAGGAAAAACACCTCCTGAGAGGTGTCTCTTTACGGGGAGCAGGAGCACCAGAGCCAGTAGCAGGAGCTGCACACCCAGAGAGGAAGGAGGCCTAATGAGGTGCTTTATTAATTGCATTGTGAACTTTTCCTTTAACGATTCTCCCTGCGACTCCCTCTAGTTAAAGCTAATGGCCTGTGGCGTGTTCAGCAGATGGATTATCCAGAGGTGCTYGGGCACAGGGGCTGCCAGGCACTGCTCCTGGTGTCCCACGGGGGCTCTGCCACACCCCAGGGATCCAGTGGGGCTGGAACACCCCATCCCTGCCCGATGCTGGTCCCAGTGTCTCTCTGAGGGTGTGCAATGAGGAGCAGCCCCACAGTTCCCATTGCTGGGAGCCCCAGGCTGGAGGATCCATGGRCTCTGCTGTCCCATGGCTCGGTCCCTGCTGCAGGGTGGCCTGGAGATGACAGGGACAGRGAGAGGGACAGCAGKGTGGCACTCAGTGGTGGCCACTTCCACCCAGCCCAGGACACCGCTCTGTGGGTGACACAGGGAGTGTTTGGGGTCATTATTTACATGAAATGACAGCAGCTGCTCCCCAAAATGACCATGTGYCAGCAGGCAGGGCCGGTGCTCAGCCCCCGAGAGCAGTGGGAGCCTGCGCTGCCCCATCCCGGGATAACTCCAGTGGAGGAGGATGGCCTTTCACACCACCCCACGGATTTCACAGCGCCGGGCGCGAAAATATTGATTTCCAGCTCCTGCGGAATGTGGGGTCACGGCCACCGGCTGCATTAAGCACTGTGAGCTGTCAAAATGTGTCCAGCCACGGCCTGCTGGGAGAGCAGAGAGCCGTGATCCATAAAAACCCGCGGGACTCGTGATCCAGGGAAGATTGGGGCCGCAGCGGTGCAGCTCCAGCCCTGTGTGCTTCTGCCAGGGGCTGTTCTTCCACAGGTCCCCTGCAGCTCCTGCAACTGAGTCCCTGTGCTGCAGAGCTGCATCCTGCCCTGCATCCTGCCCTGAACCCCTGCATTCTGTCCTGCATCCCTGCCCTGCATCCTGCCCTGAACCCCTGCATCCCTGCCCTGCATCCTTGCATCCCCACATCCTGCCCTGCATCCTGCCTGGAACCCCTGCATCCCTGCATCCCTGCCCTGCACCTCTGCATTCTGTCCTGCATTCCTGCATCCCTGCCCTGCATCCTGCCCGGAACCCCTGCATCCTGTCCTGCATCCTTGCGTCCCTACATCCTGTCCTGAACCTCTGCATCCCTGCCCTGCATCCTGCCCTGCATCCTGCCTGGAACCCCTGCATCCCCACATTCTGCCCTGCATCCTGCCCTGCACCTCTACATCCTGTCCTACATCCTTGCATCCCTGCATCCTGCCCTGAACCCCTGCATCCTGTCCTGCATCCCTGTCCTGGATCCTGCCTGAAACCCCTGCACCCCTGCATCCTGTCCTGCACCCCTGCATCCTGTCCTGCACCCCTGCATTCTGTCCTGCATCCCTGCATCCCACCCTGCATCCCGCATCCCTGTATCCCTTCCCTGCATCCCTTCCCATGCTCTCCCCTTTTCCCTGCCTTTCCTGGCTGCTCTTTTCCCAGGGAAGGTGGGCACAGGCAACCCTGGGCTCATCCCACACGCCGGGGTCTGTCTGCAGGCTGAGCAGCAGCAGCGAGGGGAATAAATGAGCAGATCCAAGAGGAGCTGGAGGTTCACACGTGGGAGTTTGGTTCATTTAGGAAGCTGCTGCTGGGGCGGGCTGGGCGCTGCAGCCCGGCCGCGTCCCGCGCTGACTGACGGGGCCGTGTTTGTATTTAGCGCTGGCATTAATCGCCGCTGGGAGCCGGGGGAGCGTGGGCTCCGCTCCCCGGGGTGACTCATCCGGCCCCTCCTCGGCACCGCAGCCGTCGTGCCGGGGCTCTGCCGGGGCTGTGCCGGGGCTGTGCCGGGGCTCCCCAGCTCCGAGGCAGCTCCCTGTGCCTGGTGCTGCCCTGCTGACCCGCTGTGCCCCCTGCAAATGCCCTGCCCGGCGCCACGGAAGGAGCTGGTTCCTCTGCTGAGCCTGTGCTGAGAGGTGAGAGGATTTTCAGCCTTGGAGCAGTTTTCCCACAGAAGCACCGCTGGTGCTGGGGGTCTCGTGTCCCCTMCCGTGGCTGCAGTCTCCTCTGTCTGGGTCAGGGGGTTTGGACTATGGAGGTGCCCAAATCCACTCTCATTCTGAGCCAGGAGCCCCCTTCCCAGGTGTGGAGAGTTTTCCCTCCATCCATACCCCCACCAGGCTCACCTYGGTGTCCATGCAGGGTCAGSAATGCTGGRGSAGCTCTGGGCACTGCCAGGGWCACCTCAGCCCCTGCCATCACCCAGCCCAAAGTCACCATGGAGCACCCGGACTGTGGGGATGGACTGGATGTAGGGAAGGGCTGGGGCAGGGCCCACCTGTGCCCCAGTGGGGCTGGGGGCTGCTGGGGTGGGGGGACAGCGAGCCAGCAGGATGCTGAGGAAGTGACATTTGTTGGGATTGAGGGTCAGGGCCACAACAGATGGGTGGGAAGGTGTTACAAAACAGCATTTCTTCTGCACTGCCTCTCCCTGAAGCCTTTGTGCCTGAAGCCAACCTCAGTTCCATGGAAACGAAGCCTGGGATGGATGTTCAGGTGCTCTCCTGGCCACAGGGGTGACCAGAGCTGCTGCAGTCTGGGAAGGGCTGGGGGCAGGGGTCAGCAGGGCTGTGGGAGCGGGTTGGTACCCATGTCCAGGGATGAGCTGGGAGTGGGATCAAAGCAGAGTGTCCCAGATCAGGGCCATGTGCAGGGCCTCCAGCACGGCTGCTACAACAACCACCCAGAGTGGGGTGTGTGGGGACCTCTGTGCTCCTTGGGGTTCCTCAGAGACCCCCCAGAACCCTCCTCAGCCATGAACATGCCCCTTTAGCTCCCCTCATTAGGGGATGGGGGATTTGGGACAGCCAGCAGCTCTGTGCTGAGAGAAGCCCCCTCTCTGGGATGGACATTCCCCAGAGCATCATCCTTCAGCCATGGCCAAAGGGCTCCAACAGTTCCTCCATGCCTGATGGCCAACCCCACGTGAGGCTCCTCCACACCACAAACCTTGGCCACGCCCGAGCTCCTGACCATCAGCTCTGTGCCYCACAGAGCCACCAACCCTGCTGGTGACCTGAACCAGCCCAGCCCTGCTTGGAGCAGTGAAACACCTCCAGCCCTCTCCCCAGGAATGCAGAGGGAACGGAGGGGTCCTTGATGCATCCCGTGAGATCCCTGTTTCCTGCCTCTGGAACACAAGGCAGCTGTGCCGTTGGGTTTTTTCCCTCYGGAGCTGGAATTTTGCTGAATTTTGTCCTGGATCAGCTGAAAATAGCTCCAGTCAATGTTAACAGTTCATTAGCGCAGTTTTGTCGGGGAGCCGCTGTCTCTGTCGCCTTGTGGGAGGAGAACGGCTCCGGAGAGCCCTGAGCTTCCTAAAGGCTGGGAAGGGAACGGCTCTGGACAGCCCTGAGCTTCCCACCGGGGACAGAGAGCCCTTCAAAGGCTGTTTCCATGGGCTGCCCTCACCTGAGCCCATTCCRGGCATTTCTCCTGTGCTGGATTGTGGTCACAATCCCAGGAATGAGCTCTTCCATTATCCTGGTGCCTGTCCCAACCTCTTCCCACCTCTCCTTAGGGACATTGCTGAGCTCAGGACAGCTCTGAGCAGCGTCCTTGGCACAGTGGGGTGGGATTTGGTTGTTTTTGGAGCCTCTCAGTGCAGCACCATTGATTCAGGGAAGAGAGAACCCAGCCTAGTCCATTCCCACTCCCTGCCTGTGCCTCCCAATCAAGCACAGCCAGTTGATATTTTCCCATCTCCAGCTCTGTGTCTTCCCATTTCCCGCATGGGGAGCAGGGGTTTCATTACCAGCAGTGTCCTTTCCTGGCTGCCCTTATATTTATGGCAGTCCTTCTTTTTTATGGCCAATTTTGTAGAGTGCCCAGCAGTTAGCTCAACTGCTTCCTTTCATTTCGGCATTATTGCCAATTTCCTGTTCCGTGCGCTAAATTTATCACTTCTTTAATTGTTTGATAACTCCAGGAACCGGCTGAGAGTCACCCTGCCCTGTGCCAGCCCCTTCCCTGGGTGAGGGCTCCACGCTCCCTCCCACCTTCAGCGCGTCTTGGTGCGCTCCCAGCGCGTTTCTGCCAYGAAGATTCCAGCCCCGGAGCCATTCCCAGCCTCTCCCGGGTGCTTTTGGCCTCCTTTCTCTCRGTTTAATTTGCCCAGCCCAGTTCAGCATCTGCGCTTTGGTCCRTTGCCAGTTAATCCTGGGAATCCTGGTGTGTGTGAGGGGCTGTCCGGAGCTCGTCCTACTGCAGTGTCACTGCTCGGAGCTGTGGCCTCAGACCATCCCAGAGGAAATGCCAGGATTTGGGCCAGCTGGGAAGAGCCTCCTCAGGTGGGTTTTGGTCCATGACAGCCCCTCATTGCCAGATTTGGGGCTGAGGAGAGAGCAGAGGAAGGATTCCTTGAGGATGGGACAGCTCAGCTCTTCCCAAAGATTGGTCCAAGTGTGTTCCAAGTGCCACTGTGAGACCATTTCCCACTTCAGCTGCTGAGCTCTGTGAGCTCTGGGGACTCTCTGGGGACTCTCAGGTCCCTGCTGTCCTGTGCTGGGATCCAACAGTGCCCTGGCTGAGCTTCCATCCCCTCAGGCCTGGCAGGGAGAGCTGCAGAGCGGCTGTGGTGCCTCCTACTCCAGCAGAGATTTCTCTCCTGACTGCAGGCTCTGCTGGGAAGCTTCCAGTTTTTCTGCTGGATTGGGTTGGAGTCGGCCTTGTACCACCTCCAGTGCTTGCTCTGGGTTTGTGGAGCTCCTCGCAGCCTCCTGGCCTGGCAGTGTGGCTGCATTTGGATCGCTGCTGCCTCGCAGTGCCTGCAGCACTGGCTGGGCTTCCATGGGATCCCCTGCAGCCCTGGATCAATCTCCTGGCACAGGGCCTCATCCTGTTCCCTGTGCCCTTCCCCAGATGCTGCAGCAAGCCCAGCTGTGGGTGCCTGAAACCCAACCCCAAGGCTGATCCCACAGCTTTTCCATTTTTTCCATTTTCATCCCGTTCTGGTGGCCTGGCATGGAGGTTGTGTCTCCAGGAAGAGCAGTTTGAAGGCACCAAAGGGAAGAGAGGCACAGGTGCCCCACAGACCACCCCGTGCTGGGTGACCCATTCCAGGGGCTCCACTCCACCCTCACTGCAGCCCTGTGACACCAAGCAAATGTCATTGCAACACTTTCTGATGGATAATGCACAAAATTCCCAACATCCCAAGCAAATGCCCCATTCCAGGGYAGAGATCACAGCCCCAAGGCTGTCCAGAGCATTTGGACAATGGCCTCAGGCACAGGYTGGGATTGCTGGGATTGTCCTGTGCYGTGCCAGGAGCTGGGCTGGATSATCCTTGTGGCTCCCTCCCACCTCGGGCCGTCCCATGATCCATCAGCCCGGCTGTGCTGTCACASAGGGGGTCGAGCAGCCCAGCTGTGCATCCCAGGAGCACCACACCTTGTCTTTATCCTGTCCGATCCTCGCCCATCCATTTGGGATYGCTGTCCTTTGATGCATGAATTCAATGGGTCCGGGCGCTGTGCCCCATTCACACCTCCCTGTGTGAAATCTCCCAGCTCTGGGGGAGGAGCAGCCTCTCCTCATCCGAGGTCCTGCCCCAGCCTTTCGGTGTCCCCTAGAGCCACCCTGGTCCCGCAGTGCTGGAGGTGACAGCTCCCTTTGAAGGGGAATTTGGAGCCACAGAATTACCAGGGGGCTTCACGCCTCRCATTGTTAGTGCTTGTCAAATATTTATGAAAAAACAATCTGGGGATAATTAATTCAGCAGCAATGGCAAAACCCAGGCTGAGATTTATGGGATGGATGTGATTGGAGCACGGACAGAGCTCTGCCAAGCCCAGGAAAGTGTATCATCAATAATAGATTTGTCAATAGATGAAAACAACAGCAGATAAACCAGCCTTGAGTGCCACCTGGCCAGCGCATTCCCGCMGTCACCCCCGGCCAGCACCTGGCAAACAGCTCCCGGTGCCACCTTTCCCGGCTGGAATCGCGCAAGAGCATTTCCAGAGCCAGTGCACACAACTGGGGACAAGGGCTGGGACAGCTTCGGGGGGAGACTGGCGATAAAGAGCCCCAGCGCTGGCCGTGAGCCATCATTCCTCCCTTTGGTGTCACCGCCCGTCCCCAGGGGAGCCCCGACTCTGGGATTCATGGCACAAAGGCGACCTTGAGCGCTGGGAGGTCCGTGCCCTTTCCCTGAATAGCTCCGTGCCCGCGGGGTCCCGCTGACCCCAGCCCCGCCGCCAGGCAGCGGCCGGCCGGGGGCTGCGGGGTGCGGCCGGGGGCTGCGCACACTGAGCCCATTCACGGGGCAGAAAGGGGCCCTTGTTCCCTGCAGACAGAACCGCAGGGCCCCGAGCAGCTGCGGCGACGCGGGGCCACCCGGGGCACGGGCAGCCCCGGGGCAGAGCGGCCCGGTGGCTCCGGCGGGGCTGCACCGTGTTCCCAGCCCCGGCAGCTGCGGCAGCGGCGCGGACAGAGCCCCTCAGCTCCCCGCCCGAGGCGGACACACGCCATCCCATCATCCCATCATCCCATTCCCGGGCTCCGGGCTGCTCCGGGGAAGCCATGCAGGGAAGGTGACGGTCCCCAAGCGGGGTGGGCACAGGGCAGGAAGCAGCGCGGTGGCTCAGGTGGGAGCAGCAGCGATGTTGGGGAGCGGTGGGGGATGATCCCATCCGGCCTCGCAGCCTCTCCGCAGCGTCGCTCCTGCTCCGAACTTTCCCATATTCCACTCGCAGCACCCTGCTGTCCTCGGAATGCGGAGCTGCGTGTGGGGCACATTCCATGGGGCAGGAGGTGGCGGACTGGGGCTGGACCCGGGGTCTGTGCCCACCTGGGCAGCGCTGCCCCCTCTCCCCGCGGGCACCGAGGCTCCCGGGCCGGCCGGGTCGCTGGCTCAGGCTGTTCCTCATCCATCTGCTCTCCTGTCACATCCCCGTCTCCCTGATTATTTTAATGAGGATAATGATTCACACCTGGGCAATTCAAACCCGCTAACAATAACAATTTTAATTAGTTTCCACTACAAATCTGAAACGTCGTCATTAACATTTAAAACGCTCGCGATTGGCAGCTCCGTGGAAAGCCGGGGCKGGGTGGGAGCTGTGGGAGGGGTGGGCAGAGCTGCAGGGTGCAGGTGGGATTGGGAAACTGCTGACGGGGTCACGGCCAAAGAGCCGCATGCTGAGGGTGGCACTGAGCTGGTTCCTGCCAGCCCCCAGCCCACCGCAGGGTGGGAGGGAATGGATCCTCCCCGCCTCTTCAGTGGGYGTGGGCAGGGACCAGCACCTGGCGCTTGGTGGCACTTTGGTGGCATCTCGGCTGCTCGCCGGGAGCTGCAGCCTTTGGGGACTGTGCAGGCAGGGGGTGCCCATGGAGRGGACATCCATCAGCCAGGCAGGGACACCCACCTGCCCCACGCCAGGCACAAAAGACTCCAGGAGAAGGGAGCAAGTCCCAGGGACTCACTCTCCTGCCCCAAGACTTTCTTGAATGCCAAAAAAACCCATTTTCTCCCCCAAAAATATTTGAGACAGTCTCCCCACAGCAGCCATGAGCATTGGGGGAAGACTGTCATAGTCCTACACTCACTTGGTGCGCCTCATACCTCTTCTGCCAGGGCAACCCTATCTGTCCTTCTGCCCCAGCCATCCAACTGTGCCCGAAGAGCCCTGAAAGGTGGGGAACACCTTGAGGGGACCAGGCACGGGTGCAAACATGATCCCCTCTCACATGAGGTGTGAGACTGACGGGGAGGAAGTGATGGTTCCCTGGAGACAGGGATTGGGAATTCCTGGAGACAGGGGTTGGGAATTCTGAGGGTACAGAGTGGGGTGAGCAGCCCTGCCTGGCACAGCTGGTACGAGAACATCCTGGGGGGCACAGGGGGCAGTCCCTGGACCATCCCCTATCCCAAGACATGGTCCCAGGGATCCGGGAATGGGATCGGGGTGCCTGGGGCAGCGTTTGGGGCTGTGGGGGCACTGCCACAGGGCCCTGCTGCTGTCACCCGGCACACACTGGGACCCTGCCACCGTCCTGCCCCACTCCTGCACAGCCTGGCACAAGCCAAGGCAGCTCCMCATTCCCACTGCCCGYTTTTCCTCCACCATGGCTGCAGTCACGGGCTTTCCCCTGGCCCGGCTCGCTCAGGCATGTGCGGCTGGGGAGCGCACTCCGAGAGCTTGCCCCAGGCGCTACAGCGAACAAGGGCAAAACACAACCGCGGTGGGGCCGCTGCAGCTGCTGCCGCTGGGATGGAGGGTGAGGGTGTCCCCGAGGGTCCCCGCTCKGCTTTCCCTCGACACCAGCTCTGTYTTCGCAGAGCTGAGCCCTTCCAGCCTCCCCCAACAGCTCCCGGCGCTGCCGCCTGCCCGTCCCCGGAGGAAGCTGAGGAAGGAACAATTCCACGGTGCCCAGCTCAGGCAGCCTGTCAGCGATCACATCAGTCATTCAGCCCGGCCTGCCCCCCGGGAGGGCTCGGCAGGAGGCTCTGGGATAACGCGGGGCCGGGATATGGGGTGGCACATGCGAGACCCGCGTGCGTCACCCCGGCAGCGGGAGCCCTTCCCGAGGCAGCAGCAATGAGCAGCCGAGCTGAAGCTGTGSTTTCAGGGCAGCAGGGACCCAGCAGCCCCCTGAGGATGCCCCAGGGAGGGGGGAGCAGGCAGAGTTCCTGCCCACACTGTTCTGGGGTGCCGTGGGGTGCAGGAGCTTGCCGAGTGTGGATGGAGATGATGGGTGCTGGTGAGGGAAGGGTGACCCACAGCCTGGGCAGTGACCTCGGGGTCACACTGGGGGGTGTTGGACATCCTTGGAGCTCATTCCTGGAGTTTGTCTTGCTCTGAATGCAGGTGGAGGGAGCTGCCTGATTCCTGCCYTGCTGAGCTTTCCCCAGCCTGGCAAGCCTGGGAGCAGCAGGGCTGGAGCTGCTGCTCTTGTGCCCACCTTTCCATATTTTCCAGGGATGTGAGGACTGTCCTGGAGCCTTGAAGGGACCTGGGCCTGGGGTTCCCTCTGTCTCAGCAGTGCAGTGAGGGGCACCTGGCAGGGAAGGGGACAGGGATGGTGCCCCTGCAGCAGCCCATGGCCACCATCAGCCAGGACAGAGCCTGAACCCCCCAGACTGCTGGGGAAGGGCAGGCAGTGCTGGCAAACGCCCAGTGCAGCTGATTCCAGAGCCAGAGCTGGCCCTCAGGGCAGGGCAGGATCCTGCCCGGGTGCTCTGGGACAGGGACAGGGACAGCGTTGCGGAGCTTTCCTGCTTCTCATGCCAACAGAGCCACTGGGCASTGAGGAGCTGGCCACTGAGTGTGAGCAGGGATGGGCAGGGGGCTCCTGCTGTCCCCCTGACCCTGCTTCCTTCTCYTCCCCACTTCCCTCTGGGACCCTGTGCCAGGAGCAGCTGAGACCAGCCCTTCGTCAGGCAGGGTGGGCAGCTTGTTCCTCCAAATCCCCCTGAGCCCCAGCACCACGCAGGGCACCCCTGGGCAGGCTTGGGTGACACTCAGGGTGGTGGCATCACTGCTGAACCACCCTTGCAGCCAGAGGCTGGCCTAAGCCAGGCTCAGCAGCTCCAGAGGGGCGGGAAGCTTGAGTGAAGATTGCAGCCACCTCCCTCCCCTCCTTCGCCCAGCTCCACCGGCTGTTGTCTTGGTGTAAACAAGGTATTTAATATGCACAAGCACTCATTAGCATCTCCTGCTTCCACCGGCGCCGTGTCTGCAGCTGGACTCGCGGGACGTGTCACAGGAAATCTCGACACACAACTTTTAATTACAGACAAATGGYTGGGCACGTGGGCAGCGCCAGCCCCCGGTGCTTCCTGCCAGGCCAGCTCTGCCTCCTGGCTGGGGGGGTCCTGGGGCAGTGGGGACAKWGGGGACACTGCGGGTGGTGGTGTCAGGGACCTTCCAGCAGCAGAGATGCCGTGTGGGCATCACTGAGTCCGTGACATAGAGCCAGGTGTGGGACCCCCATCCCGATTTTTGGGATTTTTGAGGGTGTCAAGGTGGCTGAGCTCCATGGCTGGGGTCCAGTGAGCATTTAGAAAGGACCCCTTGAAGCAGGAGGCCCCAGAGGAAGGGCAGGGGGACTCATCCACATCACCTCATGTGTCAAAAGGGTTTGGTTCCCCCTACCAGGACCCAAGTCAGGGACCAGAGCCTGCCCTGACCCCCTSTGTGACTCCTCAGGGTCCTGGCTGCTGCTGATGGGGACAAGGGAAAACTCAGCCCTTTGCTGGGGTCAAAGGAAGGACCCCAGGATGGACCCCGCTGTTCTCAGTGTGCCAGGAGAGGCAGCTGGGTGGGCCTGAAGGCCGTTGTGCAGATGGTTATTGTGTATCCATGGTTGCCCAAAATCAGCAGTGCTGGCCCAAACCGGACCCTCCAGCAGCTCAGTGCCTTTCCAGAGCCCGAAGCTGCCCATCTGCAGTGGGATGGACAGCCAGGTCCTGCTGCCTGCCTGCAGGGAGGAGCAGGGGGAGGAACATCCACATCCCCACCAGGTGGGCACGGCAGCCCTGGGCTGCTCCAGCCTGATCTGCAGGCAGGATTTGGGAATCAGGAATATCCAGGGAGCAGGAGGATGGGACCCTGCACTGCCCAGCTTGGYTCTGGTGCTGCTGGGGCCAGCACAGAAATCCCTTTCTCTGATCCTGGTGTCAAGGCAGAGCCTGGCCCGGGGCGTGGGCAGAGGTGTCCAACACTCTTCCCATRTCACAAGGAAACCATCGGATCTCCAGGCCTGGCTCCTGATGCTGGGCTGGTGCAGAAAGCAGCTGTTGTTCTTTTCTGACCTCTGGGCCATGCCTCGGCTCCAGCAGGCTCTGGACAGACATTTTTGGGAGCTGATTTTGGGCTGATTTTATTTCACGAGTGACGATTTCTCACTTGCTTTCCCTGGGGACCACTGGTGTGGAGAGGGAGGGAGCGAGGGTGGGGAGGGGCACACAGGCACCGTGCACACACCCCCTGGCTGTTCTGGAGGCTGCAGCAAGCGGGGCTGAGGCACAGCAAACAGCTGGAACTGGGGCCACATCTGCAGCAGACTGCTGGAGGCTGCACTCCTGGGGAGAGGTATTTCCTCCTAGAACGTCTCATCCCGCAAAGCTTTGAGCAAAAGGCATTTGTTGGAGTTCCCTGCAGCATGGAAATGCCCTCCTGGGGTGGGCAGCAGGCCAGCAGCAGCATCCCGGGAGTTGGGAGGAGGCTCCGCTCATTCCGGCACCAATCTTCCCATCCCAGTACATCCCGGCCAGCCAGGCTGGGAGCTCTGTGGGGTTTCAGGGGAGAACCAGCTCGTTCTTAGGGAGTTTGGGCATTCCCAGGGAGCAGGAACAYCCTGGAGGAAGAGCTGGATTGATCACAGGGTGTTTGGCCATCTCCATGGTCTGTGGGGCAGCCGTGGCTTCCCCTGATCTCTTGGCAGGGCCAAAGAGAGACCAAATGTAGGGGTTTGGGCTGGATTTCAGGGCGAGCTGTGGCCTCCCTGTTCCCTTGGTGGGGCCTGAAAGAATAAATCCATGGGGCTGGGTTGGGTTTTGGTGCTCCACACCCCTAGGAGGGCACACCCTAAACCCCCACAGCCCCCAGTTTGGGAGGGTACCAGCCGGTCATTGCCCAGCCCAGGCCTCAGAGGACACTCCCTCCTCCTCCTCCTGCTGCTGCTCCTCATCCTCCCGCACCTCCTCCCGGGCCGGGCTGAGCGCTGCTGGCACCGCTTTGCTGCATCCTCCCCTGGGACCACCCAGCCGAGCGCAGGCGGAGCTGCTCCGCAGCCCGGGGGTCACTGGAGGTGAGCGCAGAGGTGACGTGTGGCCATGTGTCCTCTCCTCCTGACGTATCCCGGCTGCCCTCTCCTGACTGCCGAGCGCGCTGGGATGCCCTGGAATCGGCGGAGATGTGGGATAAAGGGATCCCGCCCATCCGCCTGCTCCTTCCCCCTCCAACTGCTGGCCCTGCTCCGGCCCCGCGGTTCCTCACTGCCAGCCGCAGCCGAAAACCAGCTGCCTTTAAAAATAACTCTCCAAAAAGCCCCAGCGTGGCTTGGCAGGGGCTGGCAGTGAGCAGAAGGAGCCGGGATGCAGCAGCCGGGGATCCCCGTGCCCTCCTGGCCGCCCAGATGGGAGCGCACGGTCCGTGTAACCCGGGATTTATGGAAAACCTGGGATTTCTGCAGCACCGCGG
Organism: Malurus melanocephalus; assembly: GCF_030028575.1. Taxonomy (NCBI): domain Eukaryota; kingdom Metazoa; phylum Chordata; class Aves; order Passeriformes; family Maluridae; genus Malurus; species Malurus melanocephalus. Next base: position 215,815 of record NW_026623935.1, on the reverse strand, counting down.
GCCGGGAGCTGCCGCTGCCTCCCCACGGGGCTGGCACTGGGGTCACGCAGCCACAGCCGTGCCAGGGTGACACCTCTGCAAGGGGCCACGGTCCCTGCTCCGGGGAAAAGCAGGGAGGGGACATGAGGCGGCCTGGCAGGAGGTGGGATCAGGAGATGGGATCTGGGATCAGGGCGGTGGGGATGACTTTGGCAGCTGTGGGGGGAGCACAGATGGATGTGAACTGTCCCATCCCGGAGGAAGGGAGGAGGATGAGGAAAGCTGGGCTGGAAAAGCTTTCCCAGAGATGCTGGGCTGGGGAAACCAGCAGGGTTTCCACCCGGAATGGGAAAATTGCGGGAGGGCGGGCTGGGAGGAGGGTCTCACCCAGGGCAGGGGGGACAAGAAGTGCTCCGTGGCGCTCTCCATGGCAACTGCCGGGCTGGGAGGAGGATTAAGGGATACGCTTTGGCTCTGCTGATCCTAAGCCCCTGCCTGAGGGGCTGGGAGCACCGTGGGTGTCCCTGTGCCTGCTGTGCCTTCCACCAGCTGGCTGGAGGGGCACCCAGATGCTGCCCGGCAGAGAGGACCCCAACATCTGACCTGGCAGCAGAGACAGCGCTGGGCTGGAGGCAAAACCCCCCAGTGCCTCCCCAAACCCACCAGCCGGGCACGTCCTGCATCAAACCCACCCGAGGGCATCTCTGGGATCAAACCCATCCATGGGGCACCCCCAGCATCAAACCCACCCGAGGGCATCCCTGGGATCAAACCCACCCGAGGGCATCCCTGGGATCAAACCCACCCTCAGAGCATCCTGGGGATCAAACCCACCCTCAGGGCATCCTGGGGATCGAACCCACCTGAGAGCATCCCCAGCACCAAATCCACCTGAAGGTACCCCCAGCATCAAACCCACCCTTGGGGCATCTCTGGGATTAAATACACCCTCAGGGCATCCCCAGCATTGAGGGCACCCCCAGCATCAAACCCATCCTCAGGGGCATTCCCAGCACCAAACCCACCCACAGAATAGCTCCAGCATCAAACCCACCTGAGGGCATCTCTGGGATCAAACCCATCCATGGGGCACCCCCAGCATCAAACCCACCCTCAGGGCATCCAGGGGATCAAACCCACCCTCAGGGCATCCAGGGGATCAAACCCACCCTCAGGGCATCCTGGGGATCAAACCCACCTGAGGGCATCCTGGGGATCAAACCCACCCTCAGGGCATCCTCAGCATCAAACCCACCCTCAGGGCATCTCTGGGATCAAACCCACCTGAGGGCATCTCTGGGATCAAACCCACCCTCAGGGCATCCTCAGCATCAAACCCACCCTCGGACCATCTCCAGGATTAAATCCACCCTCAGGGCATCCCCAGCATTGAGGGCACCCCCAGCATCAAACCCACTCGAGGGCATCCTGGGGATCAAACCCACCCTTGGGGCATCTCTGGGATTAAATCCACCCTCAGGGCATCCCCAGCATCAAACCCACCCACAGGATAGCTCCAGCACCAAACGCACCTGAGGGCATCCCCAGCACCAAACCCACCTGAGGGCATCCCCAGCATCCCAGTGCCCCCAGGAGAGCCCCTGCCCTGACAGGATGAGTCTCCAGCTCCCTGGAATCCTTCCTGGGCCTCCTGGCAGTGCTGGGCTCTTGCTGAGGCCAGTGAGCTCCAGGAGAAATCTCCTCCCTGGGGAGGTGTTTTTGGGCCTGCCAGTGGAGTCAGGGGTCTCTGCCACCCTGCCTGTCCCCTCGGTCCGTGCCAGGGGGGTGTGGGCATCCAGAGGCTGTCACGTGAACTCCACGCAGGAGCGGAGGTGTCGGAGCCAAGCAGGGAGTGCCTCCCTCGCCCCACGTCACCGCCACCGGTGACCTGGATTCCTCCCTGAGACACGAGCCCGTGACCTCAGCCATAAACAAAGGAGCGGAATCAAACCAGGGCAAGACAGATGCCTGTTTTATAGGCTTTTTAAAAGCTTTTGACTCATTCTGGCAGGCAGGACTAACCTTAAATTGCCGTGTGATGGAACTGGGGGGGGAAATCTTCTGGCAACATTGACGCCGCGCACCGATCCATCGAGAGSGGGATAAAAATAAACAGCGTGGAAAGGGGCCCTGGGGCTGCCAGGGGAAGCAGCACCCCGGAGTTAACCCCTGCACCCCAATGCTGCACCCTGCCTTCGCCTCCTCCATGCAGCAGAGAGCAGCAGGATGGGGCCTGGGGGCTGACATCTCTCCCTTACAGGATTTTCCGGTGGAAATATCCTTGGCTGGGATCCCAGCGCTGCGCCTGGGCCTCTGCATGGCCCCCTGGGACTGGAGGCAGATTGGCTTCCCTGGCRAGGTCTGGAAAACAGACCTGGGGATAATGTCCTGATCTGAGGAGGGAGGGAGAGCATCCCTGAACACAGCTGGGGTGTTCTGGAGAGGTGCACGAGGCAGTGAGCACAGCCTGAGCATCTCCAAAGCCCACCCGGGATCTGACTGGGAGAGGGGCTGGATGTGGGAAAGGAGGTGGAAATCCCACCCCAGGATTCAGCCCAGCTGTATGAGAGGGGTGGGATGGCAGCAGCTCCTGGATCTTCCCATCTCCCTGCTCCTTCCCCCAGAGCACCCCCAGGAGAAGGGAGCTGCTCCCTGCTGAGGCTTCGGAGCACAAATCCTGTGTGATCCCACCAGATTCCACCTGCTCTCAGCACCCAGGGGTGCCTTCCCGGGAGCACCCACATGGACCTGCATCCAGRAAATGTGCCAGGGGCAGGGAGCTGCYGGGAGMTGGGTGCTGAGGGGGKCATGGCTCRTCCCCAGGAGGTGGCACTTGCTGGGGCACACGGGACCAGGGTGAGGGCACAGCCTTGGCACCGGTGTGGAGAGCCTGTGTCACCCTGGGGACACGGGGCTGTGCCAGCCTGCTCCTGCTGCCTCTCAGCACAGAGCATTTGTGACATCAGCCGCTGCTGCTGCTCCRATGGGGAGGGTTTGGAAGCGGCTCCTGATGCATTTCTAATTCCCGCTTATCGCYGGAGCCTGGCGGAGCTGCTCTCCCAGCCCCTCTGCAGCGCTGCCACAGCAACAGCTCAGCTTCAGAGCTGCGGGTTGGCCTCAAGTCCTGTCCACATCCCCCTGACCCACCGAGAGGGAAGCTCCCAGCACGGCACTCCCTGCCTGTCCCTCTCCACTGCCTGGATCTCCTGGCCCGGGCTGGGATGAGGTCCTGGCCCCTGCCTGGCTCTGATGGCATCTCTGGGCAGGTGTCCCTGTGCTCCTTCTCTTCCACAGGTCTAGGATGAGCCCTGCGACCCATCCCCAACCCCAGAGAGAGCTTTTGGAAGTCCTCGAAGGCGAGRATGAGTGAAGCACCACCTCTGCTGGAGGCTGTGGGGCAGGGAGATGATTCCCAGCCCTTTTCCCTCCCGTTCCGGCGCTGGAAGGGCAGGGGAAGGAGCATCCCTGGCATCACGCACCAACCGGGGAAATAGCTCCGTGCAAAGTGCTCCGAGGCTGCGGATGGGAAGTGCCCTCTGCTCGGCGCTGAGAGCTGTTATTAGCGCTAATGGCTCTTTTCCTGGGCATATTCAAGCAGCAACCGCTCCATTTTCACGGCAAATCTCCCCCCTCCCCTTCCCCGCGGCTCCGGGAGGGACACAAAGGCTCCTCGCCGCGGACCCTCGGGCTGAGGCAGCCAGGGATGTTTGCACAGCAAAGGGCCCGAGCAGCTGCTCCACCAGCTCGGGGGGAGCCAGCAAAGCTCCCTTGTGCCAGGAGCAGATGGACCCAGGTAGAAAGCAGGGACAGGGACAGCCCGACGAGGCCATGGGGAGCAGGAGCTGGCGGTGTGGGAATGCAGAGCATCTCCTGCTCCCGAGGGATGGGGTGGCTCGGGGCCGGCTCTGTGGGCACCCAGCCCACCTGGCACTGGCTGTTCGATTTGCATTTCAGGGATTCACGGAAAATGAGAGGGATTTTTTTTTTCCCTTAGTAAGCACGGAGTTTATGTGAGTTGAAAATTGACTCGATAAATATTTCAGGCGGTGTTTTAACGGCATGTGAAGGCTTCAAAGGCTGTGAGGGGAGCAGCTTCAGCCAGGCAGGCACTGAATCACCCTGGCCRGAGCACAGCACGGCCCGAGCTATGACACTGCTCCCGGGGGAGCTGTTCCTGCCRCTGCCCGGTTCGGATAAAGCTGCTTTCCCTGCAAGCCGGGAGGGAYGGGAGCTGGGATCTGCATCCCTGACATGCCCCAGGCTCTGGGGAGGATGCTGAGCTGGGAATCTGCAGCATGGGGTGCATTGCACTGGGGGATCTGCCCTCCCTGGGAAGCCTCATGTGGGTAATGCCCCTGCAGGGTGGTTTGGGAAAATGAGGAGCCCTGAGTGCTGCTGTGGGTGCTGAGGATTCAGGATCCAGCGCTGCCTGGTGCTCCCTGGTGCTGCAGAATGAGCTGAGCAGMGGCAGGGGAGGGTTCAAAGCCCTGGGGGAATCATTCTCCTCCCGCCTGCTGGGGAGAGGGAGGCAATTCCCGCTTGAAGAGCCCTCCCCATCCGCCGGTGCTCCGAAATGGCCCCGCGGGCATCCTGCCAGGCAGGGCTGGCTTGGCCGGCTCGGGTTCTGCAGCTCCCGGCCGCGCTCACATGGCCAGCCCAGCCGGGCACAGCCAGCCCGGCTGCAASAGCGGGGATCCTCTTTGGGTACCTGACCCCGCTGTGACCCCCTGCAGGCTCTCTGTCCCCCCTCCCTGCCCGTCCTCCCAGAGCCCAGCAGAGCTGGAAATGCTCACAGCCAGCCAGACAAGTGGAAACCACTCCTCTGCATTTGGAAATTAAACGGGAGCTTTAAATATTGCTGAAGCCAATCGATGGCGTGGGCAGGAGCCCAGCGCGGCCCTTGCCAAGGGCTGTCCRGCACGGAGAGGGCTCAGCCATGGCYCTACAGCGTGTCCAGCCCTGCTCCCTTTGTCCAGCGCCCCCCACATCCTCCTGACCCCTCCCTGGTGACAGCAGGATGGCCGCGGTCCATGGGCATCGCTGCCCGGTGCCGATCGGTTACAGATCCGTGGGCAGGCGGGGGGCAGGGAGCCGTGCTCCAGGATTAGAGCAGTTTGCTCTGGGATTAGAGCACTGTTTAGCCATGGCACGGCGCAGGAACCCGGCTCTGCCTCGCTGAGCTCCCCGGGATTAAGACTTTGTTTCAAGGGATTAGGGCGATTAGGAGTGGGGGGGTGCCAGGGACGCGGGGCTGCTTTGCTGGTGTTACACAGCAAASAGGCACTGAGCCAAAAGTGGGGCTGGAGGGCTTGGAGGGCTCCAGAGATGCCTCAAAATCGTGCTCCCAACTCCGAGGTCTGCTGGTCCCTCGTGGGTCCATGCCCAGGGTGTCAGGACCATGCACAGRGTTGCAGGAGACACTGCTTGCCCAGTCCCTGGGTGGGATCCAGCCCCTCTGATGGGATCCAGCCCTCTGGATGSGGTCCAGTGCCTTGGAAGGATTCAGTCTCTTTAGTGGGATCTGGCCCCCTTGGTGGGATCCAGTACTGTTAGTGGGGTTCAGCTCCACTAGTAGGATTCAGCTCCATTAGTAGGATTCAGCCCCCTTAGTGGGATCCGGCCCCTTCGGTGTAATCCAGTCTCCTTAGTGATGGGATCCAGCACCTTTAGTGGGGTGCAAACCCACCTCAAACGGTGCCAACCAAGCCCGGCTTGGCTCCACCTTTTCACTCCTCACAACTCAGCCTTTCTCCCATTCCTGCACATCCTTGGCCACAGAGCCATGGAGCAGGCAGGGGACACACCTGGGAGGATCTTAGAGAACAAGGAAATGTGGGACAATGACATCAGGAACTGTCCCCAAGTCCCCACGGCCAGCAGGGAGCTCTCATCCCTGACAGATGGMCCAGCAGCTCCTGGCCTGGGACCCTCTGTGCCACCCTGGCCCCTCAGCAGCACTCTGGGAGGAGTGGGGACAATGAAGCTGGCCCCAGGGGACAATGAAGGTGTCCTGTCAGTGCCCTACTCCCCAAGTGTCCCCAAGGGCCCAGCTCCCTCTCCAGAGCACTGGGGTAGGAACCACTGGAGCTCAGCAGGAGCAGGGGAACAGCTCTCACCTCACCAGTGCATGAGTGAAGCTAAAATTGCAAATCCCACCTAAGGTTAGAGGCTGGAATAGACAAGGAACTGCAGCTGGAACAGCCAAGGGGCAGAGGCTGGGATGGCCAAGGGGCAGAGGCTGGAGGCTTCAGCCCCTGGTCTCTGGAGACTTCAGCCCCTGGTCTCTGGCTGCTGCAGAGCTGGGGGCACATCCTGAATCCTCTCAGAATGTGAAGGGGGCCCCATGTGTCCCACCTGTGTGGGGTGGCCGGGAATGCTGCAGGTGCCACCCCTCCTCCCAGAGCAAGGCCAGGACAAATCCTCCAGGAGCTCAGCAAGTGCTGCCAGTGCTGCTCTCACCCCAGCTCAGAGCAGGGTCAGGGCAGCATACCTGAGCCATGGTGGCAGTGCCAGGGACACTCATCAGGATCCCACGCCCCAGTGCCCATTCCCAGCTGGTTTATCTGCTTTCCACATTGTTCTGCAGCCCAGGGAATGGGGCAGCCCCTGCTTCTCTGGGCACCAGGGCCTCCCCACCCTCCCAGGGGGGAAATCAATCCCAGTATCCTATCTAACCCTCCTCTCTGTCAGTTTGAAGCCATTCCTCCTCTGTCCTGTCAGCCGTTCCATGGATGGACCTGTGGGCAGTGCCCCCCAGCTCCATGTGCCAGCCACTGGCACTTCCACAGGGATAATTTGCACCCAGAGAAATTMTCTTCTTTACAAAGGAAATGTCTCAATGCTGCTTTGGGCACAGCCACACTCAGACCCTCAGAGAACCAGGGCATCAGGTCCATCCTGGCCAGGTGTTGGTGCCTGGCTCCTGTGTGCCAGCCCATTCCCAACCAGTTCTGGAGAGGAGCAGGCAGTGCTGGGTCTGACCATGCTGGGAGAGAGGAGACTTGCAGCTCTGGGCTTGAGCTGGGGATTGCAGAGGAGGGAGGGCCGGGTGGGCTGGTGGGGTGAGCAGAGATGGTTGCCATCCTTTCCCCTCCTCCAGCCCKTGAGGAGAGCTGGATTTGAAATCCKTYTCCACTCCCTCTGAGCTGGCGCTGTGCTGGAATGGTTTGATGTGGAGGAGAGACAAATGAGTGACTCAGACACACTTGGGAAGGATAAAAATACTCGGGCCCCATGTGTCCCACCCATGTGGGGTGGCCGGGAATGCTGCAGGTGCCACCCCTCCTCCCAGAGCAAGGCYGGGACAAATCCTCCGGGAGCTCWGYGGGTGCTGCCAGTGCTGCTCTCACCCCAAGCAGCTCCAACTCTGCTCAGCAGGAGTGACAAAGATCAAGGGCCACGTGCCRTGGGGATCAGGTGGCCCTTGTGTCCTTCAGCAGGCAGAGGATGGTACAGCTCTGGCAATAAAGCACTTGGTGAGCACCAAGGCAGAGCCACCAGGTTGTAACAGCAGCAGTGTGCTCACTCAGGTTGTAGCCAAGGGGTGGCCACAGGGCAGGATTTGGTCTCCTCTGGCCTCTGGAYGGGTGGCACAGCCTTTTTGGGCACTGCCAGCAAGGTGTGCCCAGCTTTCAGTGCCTCTCCTTAGTCTGCCACGTGCAAGGGTCACACCAGAACTCTCTGTACCGCCCTCACTTCCCGATTCCCAGGGAGAGGGAGGGGTTGGAAAGCAGTGCCTTGACTTCACCTCTCTTGCCTTTTGCACTGCCATTTTCAAAACCAGGACATTTTGCAGGGTTTTTCCTGCATTTTGGATGCTTTCTGATGCAGGAATGCCGTGTTGGTGAGGGCACACAGTGCCAGGAGCACACAGGGATGATCCATGCCCAGCTCTCTCCTTCCCAGGGACCATCCCTGCAGGGCTGACAGGTGTCCCATGGCCTTGCAGAGCCTGCTGAGGGGKRTGCTGGTGACAGGGCTGGGAGGGGACAATCCMCAAATGTCCCCAGAGGGTGGMAATGGCMCTGACCACACAGCACAGAGGGCACAGAGGGCACAGYGAACCCTTGAGGGCTAGTGATCAGTGCTGGGATGTGGGAAAAGCACAAGGAATGGTGAGAAAAAGGGGGGAAATGGGTAAAAAGAGGAAACCCCCTTTGGTGAAGGTTTCCACAACCCAGCCTGAGAGAGCTCCCAGCCTGAGCGTGGTGGGGACTGATCCTCTGCTCCCTTCCTGCTGCTGCCTCTTCCGTGGATCCACAGGTGCCCCCATGGCACCCTCAGGCATGTGGGCACAGCATCCAATTCCTGATGGCTTCCCTGGGCTCCCAGCTGGGACAGTGGGGCAGTGGGAATGTGGGGATGGGGTCTGGGTGCACCCAGCCTCATCACCCATGTCCTGGATGCTCCTTGTGGATTTTCTGAGGAGGGGGAGAACCAGCTTTGATTTGTTCAAGGAAGAAGCAGGAGATTCTCCTGGCCTGGGTGAGATCTCAGCTCCCTTCAGGCTATGTAGGGTGCTGCCCACTCCCCCCAGAGTCTCCCTCTGCATCCCTGCCCTGAGATTTCCTTGAGAGCAGCTCTGACACTCTGGAGGCTCCGGAGGGTCTTGGATCACCAGGACATTCCCAGGTATGGGGAGAAGGGCAGTCCCAGTGCTCACAGTGGGACCACAGGTGACGCACCCCAAAGTGAAGGGGACCCAGCACGGTCCACCTGAGCCACCCTGGTGCCAGCGCGGCAGGAACATCTCTCCCGTCACCTGGCAGGCTCYGGAGATCACGTTCCTGGCATTTCGCTGGAAGCTGAAGCGCAGGAGCCGGGCTCTGGCAGGGATCCCAGCACTCTGCGCTTTCCTGGTAGCGGGGTGGGAGCTGCCACGGCTGGGCGGGGGCTGGGTGCGGGGGAAGGAGGAGGAGGAGGAGGAGAATGCTCCTGCCGGGATGCAGCCCCGGGAGCCGGCTGGCGTGGGAGGGGGTGGGAAGGCAGTGCGGGCGGCGGGCAGGGTGGGAAAGAGAGGCAGAATTCCAGGGGGAGGTGGGCGAGGTGGGAGCCCCGCCGCAGTGGGGCTTGGTGCCGTGCCCAGCCCAGGCTGCTCGGCAGATGCAAAYCCCGCTCCCTCCGCTCTCCCGCGTGGATCCGGGCGCTCCTCTGCTCCCTSTTTGTCACCCTCTGCACCCTGTGACAGCGCGTGGGGATGTGCTGCTCCCCCCAGGGGACAAAGGGACCCCACTGCTGGGGGCATTCTGGCATTTTGTGTGTCCCCTGTGCTGGATGGGTCTCCCGCAACTCCTGCCCATGCTCCACTGGTTAAACTGGGCCAGCTGGGGCAGTGGTGGGACAGCACTGGACTGGAGGAACTACCTCTCCAAACGGAGCCATTTAAAATCTCTGTAATAAAAAAAGGGCTATTTTAGCCAGGATTAGTTCCTGGATTGGGATCCAACCCCCTGGCAGTCCGTGTGGCTGTGCCAGTGGTGCTGGGTGGCACTGGGGCAGCAGTAAGAGGTGTGGGACAGGGTCCCTGACCTGGCAGGACACACACCAGGACCCAAGGGGGTTGGCAGCCTGCCCAAGGCAGCGGGAGCACCCAAAGGGCAGGGCTACCCCATCCCTTCCTGCACGGTCACCAAATCACAGGGTGGGTGGGAAGGAGCCTTAAACATCATCCCATTGCAAAGGCTGCCCTGGGCAGGTGATCCTGCCATGCTGACTCATGGCAATGCAGACATGAGTCAGTTGGGAGAAAAAAACCCTCCTTTTCCTTTTTTTCCCTTTTTTCCCTTTGCAGTATCCCTTCCTCCCTATATCTCTCCCTGAGCGCTCTGCTCCACAGCCTCACCAAAGCCAGGGCCAGCACAGGGATGGAGTGGGACTGGTTATTCCCAGAGGAAATGGAAATTCCCTGCAAATGGGAGCATTTCTTTATCATAGGGCTCTGTCCAGTACCAACACCACCTTCACTGTTCCCATTTCTTCCAGACACATTTRCCTGTATTTATGGGAATTTCAGCCCACCTCAGGTTTCTCAGCCCCCAGCAGCAGCTCTCCCCTCCTCAGGCCCACAGCTGCCCTTCCCCTCAGGTTTGCAGGGATCAAAGCTCWCTTCCTACGGCTCCTGTACATTTCTGCTGCAAACCCCAGGCTCGGTTTGGCAGGAGCAGCCGGCACTGCTTGTTCCCAGTTCGAGCTCTCGGCTGGGGAATGAAATAGGAGGCTTGGATTGGCCTGTGSTGGGCTGAAGGCTGCTGGCTCCTCATCGCTATTTACTGCTCTGCCAGGCCCGTGTGTCAGCTGCGAATATCAGCAGCGAGATTGGGGATTTATTTCCAGCCCACTGATGAAAACGTGGCCCGGCCAGGAGCAGCGCTTCCACTGGGCTCCACATCCACGGGGGAAGTCTCCAGTGGGAGCATTCCAGGTGGATTCACCAGAGGAGGGGATCTGCCACGGGCACTGTGGGGTGAGCCGGCTGCTTGTGGGGCTGGCAATGACCCTGGCACTCCAGCAGCAGCACAAACCAGTCCGGCAGCATCGGCGGAGGGTGGAGCACGGAGCAGGGACAGGAAAGTGCCCTCGAACGAGCCCACCCGCTGAATCAGAGCCTTTCCTAAGCCCGGCTATTCAGCCGCGGGCTGCTGGAGCGAACATGCCAAAGGAACAGCTCAGAGCCCGCCGTGTGGCACCGCTGATTGCGGGTTTCCGGCAGAGATCCCGGTAGGAAGCGTTTCACCTGCTCCCTGCCTGCGGGGAAACACCCACGGGGCCAGCCGAGACTGTGCCAGGCTTCTCAGGGCTGGGCTGTGCCCCAGAAGGAGCCGGGCTCCACCGTGCCACCCTTCGGGATGGTGGCTGGAGGAGGAAGACAAAACRTAATCCTGCTCTCTTCCCCCTCGTGTCCATGAGGCAGCAGGAAGAGTGTGAGTCAGTCCTTTGCAATGCAGCTCCTCTGCAGCGCTTCCCGTGCCGTGAGGATCGCCACGGCCTCGGCCTCCTACCTTGGATAAATTTATCCCTTTGGATAAATGCCTTCTCGGTGGAAAATGCGGGATCCTCCCGGCCTGGCTTCCCCCGGGCAGACTGCCCGTCCTGCTGGGGTGGGGTGGGCTAGTGGAGACCCCAGGTTTTACAGATGCAGCATCAGGACAGGAGAGCTTGAATCCATGGGGGAAGGGGGGAAGAGGGGTCACTTTTGGGGTGCAGAGCAGCCCGAGCCAAGCCATCCAGAGCAAGAGCCTAGCTGCAGCTTTTGAGAGGGCTCTGGGTCATGGAATCTTGGAATGGTTTGGATGGGAAGGGATCTTAAAACTCATTTTATTCTATGCCATGGCAGGGACAACTTCCACTGTCCCAGAATGTTCCAAGTCCCATCCAGACTGGCCATGGACACTTCCAGGGATCCAGGGGCAGCCACAGCTTCTCTGGGCACCCTGTGCCAGGGCCTCCCCCACCTCCCAGGGAACAATTCCTTCCCAATATCCCATCCATCCCTACCCTCTGGCACTGGGAAGCCATTCCCTGTGTCCTGTCCTTCCATCCCTTGTCCCCAGTCCCTCTCCATCTCTCCTGGAGCCCCTCTGGGCACTGGAAGGGGCTCTGAGCTCTCCCTGGAGCCTTCTCTTCTCCAGGTGAGCATCCCCAGCTGTCCCAGCCTGGCTCCAGAGCAGAGAAGCTCCAGCCCCAGAGCATCTCTGTGACCTTGCTGGACTCTCTCCAGCAGCTCCATGTCCTTCTGGAGTCCCCAGAGCCGGGCACAGCTCTGCAGGGGGATGTGTCCTGCTCATGGAGTGCTGCTGCAGGGGGCTGTGGGTGCTCTGGTACTGGCAGGACACTCAGAGATCAGGGCAGGACACTCAGAGCTCAGGGGCTGCTGGCAGCTTCTCCATGGGCACTGGGAGCAGGTTTCTCCGTGGGCACTGGGAGCAGGTTTCTCCATGGACACTGGGAGCAGGTTTGCTCCATGGGTCTGGCCCAGAGTGCAGCAGCGTTTCCATGCTCTGATAATCTGTAAAATCAGGGTGAAAATCTCTCCTGCTTTGTTGTCAGGTTTCAAATCTCCGAAGGGTTGGAATAGAGACAAAGCTCTTCTGGTTTGCTCCTTTTCCATGGCTCCGGATTCGGGCTRAGTGGGCAGATCTCTCCAGAGCCAGGCAGGCTGGGAGCTGTGAGATGTTTTCTAGTTTCACACTCTTTACGGTAATCTGTCCTCCCAGATCTCATGTTTTCATTTTGGGGGATGAGAGCCAGCGAGTGGCCCATTGCTCCCCATCACATCCAGTCCCTGAGCTCCTAGGCCCTGTCCTGAGCCAGGGGAGCTGAAGGGAGCAGCTCCCACAGCTCCGGAGGCAGTGCCTGCCCAGAGATCAGAGGAATTTCAGTCYATATCAGCCATCCTCGGGAGTCCAGGAGCTTCCAAAGGGGGAGCAAACCTTGCTCTTTATGGGCACTTTGATGAGTGCTGTTCAGGGGAAATCCTGCAGGACATCTGGGGACAGGAGTGCTGCCTGTGCCTTCCCACCTGGACAGGACACTGATGGCCACCCTGGGAAGGTGCCACCGTGACCTGGAGCTGGAGATGCCTCATGTAGGATGATGGAGGCTCGAGAGAATCCCCCCACCATCCTCATCCTTCCCTCCAGAGCGGGACAGGCTGCACCAATGTCCCTGTCCCAGCCCCACAGCAACACCTCTTCCACAGCCYACTMMACRTCCCTGCTCCACCAGCAYTGTCCCCTCTCCCCAGCAGTGCCCYCCATCCCTCTGCCACCCACTCCATGGCTTTGCTGATGCCCTTCTCCCTGGTCTGGCAATTCTGCTGCCACGCAGGGAGGGTGCAGAGAAGGATGTCACCCCRCCTCAGGATCCTCCTCGCCTGTCTCCCCAGGATCTGTGCCTCCCCCTGTGTCTGGAGGCAGCGTGGGGAGCTGCCAGCTGGGCTGAGCTGCCTGGGCACCCATCCCGGCTCCRAGGAGCCCGTTCCAGCAGCACTGGGTCACACCACAGGAATTATTCCTGTTCCTGAGCATGCAGGGGGTGCCCGGCTCTGCTCGGGGTGGCTCTGGCTCCCCGCTGGCAGGTGGCCCTGCTGGGGTTTGCTGGCAGCCRTGAGGGGAGGGTATTTTTAGCTCTCCCCTCCCTCTATCTGTGGGCGGTGTGTGGCATTTATTTGTCGTGGAAGTATTCGGAGTTAGGGTGGCAGGCGGCTCCCATGGCACGAGCAGCGGCACAGAGCTCACACGGACTCAGGGTGCCATCCTGACCCCAAACCCCTGGCTGGTGGGTGCTCCCATAGGCTTTCCCCCTCATTCCATGCCCAGGCCTCTGCCCAGGTCAGGGGAAAGCTGCATGGCTGGAATGTAAGAGAGCCAATGAGCTGCTCATGAGCTGCAGGCAGAGCACAGGTGATCTTCCAGTCACAAATCATGGGMTCACAGAATGGYTTGGGTTGGAAGGGACCTTGAAATCCATCTGATTGCACCCCCTGCTGTGGCAGGGATGGCTCAGATTGCTCAGGGCCCCATCCAGCCTGGCCAGCACAGGTAAATACAGTGAAGCCACACTCAGGCTCTGTGTGGAAGCATTTGTCTGTCCTGCCCCYGGGAGCTGCCTCCTCTTCCTCCCCTCCACRTGCCYGTGCYCATGCCCACACTGGACCCAYKTTTTCTCATGCCGGTCCCTTGAGTCAGCTCCTGGCATTCCCAGGCCTGCTCCCAKCCTGTCCTGCTCCTCCATGCCTGCACATGAATCTCCACAGAGAAAACACCGTGTAGCTATGAAATGATGCCCTGCAGGAAAATGCTACCCAACCTGTCAGGTGCCTTTCCCAAAGCCCTGCAGGCTGCCAGAGCCTTCCCTGCACGTGAAATCCTCCCTGCAAGGATGGCACATTCATTCCCTGGCATGGGGGAGAGYCCTGCTGGAGGCAGCTCTGGGATGGGCTGGGCACCAGCAGGAATGTTGTGCCCGCACGTGGAGTCCCCACTGGCRCGGGGGCCGAGCCGTGGGATGCGGGTGGTGATTCCAGCCTCATCCCTCCTGTGGATGTCACACCTCGGACCCGCACATGTCCCTGCAGGGGCTGATTCCCCATGAGCGTTCCGAGGTGTGGCACAGCAGAGCCAGAATTCCAGCAGCTGGCACKGGGCCAGGGTTGCTGCTGCAGCTCCTTGTGCTGGCATCAGGAACCCGGAGCAGAGGCATGGGGAACGTTTCCGGGGTTATTTCCTGTGTTATTCCCAGTGTTATTCCCRGCTGTGGGAATTGCTCAGTGGGAATGGAGCGTGGGGACAAAACAGAGCCTGGGGAAGCAGCTGCTCAAATGATCCTTGGTGACATCTCCCAGGACTGAACAGGAGGGTGCTCCTGCAGGTTTGCTGCCCCAGACCCTCTGGCTCATCCCATGATAACATCATGGGATCATGGAATGGTTTGGGTTGGAAGGGCCCTTAAAGCCCACCCAGTTCCACCCATGCCATGGGCAGGGACACCTTCCACCATCCCAGGGTGCCCCATCCCTTGTTCACCTCTGTGTCACACGTGTGTCCTGCTGTGTCCATGGGTCTCTTCCCGGCCACAGCTCTGGGAATGCCCAGCCATGGAGTCCCCCTCGGGAAGGGACCTGCAGCAGCAGCCCCTGCAGTGCCCCACGGCCGAGAGCAGCCAGCAGTGAGTGAGTGAGTGAGTCATGGCAGCCCAGACACTGTGGGAGGGCTGGTTTCGGCTCCACCAGCTCCCAGTATAACCAGTAATGGCTGCTGGCCGGTGCCTCCCTGCCAGCTGCAGCAGCAGCTCCGCCCAAGAGCCGTCACCTTGTCTGGGAAGAACTGAAATTGTGGTGTTTTCGTCTTTGCGTGTCCAAGTGACGTTCCTGTGTGGGTGGAGATGACACCTGCACAGGGATCCGTGTGTGGATCCCCTCAGGAGCGCAGCCCCGACCCCAACATCTCCAGTGTCCCTCTGCACACAGTGTGGGTAGAACTGGTGGCAGGTGCCCGATGTCCCCAGGGTGGCACCCCAGGGCAGTCAGGAGCCAGGAGCAGCCAGGGAAGGTCACAGTCACAAGAGCATCRGGGCTGGAAAAGCCCTCTAAGATCATCCAGTCCCACCATTGCACTGCACTGCCAAGGCCACCACAGACTCTTTTCTTCAAGTGCCACATCTGCATGTTTTTGAACACTCCAGGCTTGGTGACTCTTCTAGTTCCTGGATACCCATTCCAGTGCCTGACCACCCTTTCAGTGAAGAAATTTTCCTTTATATCAAATCTGAGAGTCCCCTGGCCCMGCCTGAGGCCGTTCCCTCTCCTCCTGTCCCTGTTCCCTGGAGCAGAGCCCGACCCCCCCGGCTGTCCCCTCCTGTCAGGGAGTTGTGCAGAGCCACAAGGTCCCCCCTGATCCCCCTTTGCTCCAGGCTGAGCCCCTTTCCCAGCTCCCTCAGCCRCTCCTGGGGCTCCAGACCCTTCCCCAGCTCTGTTCCCTGCCATGGACACGCTCCAGCCCCTCAGGGTCCCTCTGGCCATGGGGGCCCAGGACTGGACACAGCCCTCGAGATCCCTCAGCAGGGCCAGCACAGGGGACAGGCCCTGCCCTGATCCTGCTGCCACTCCATGGCTGGCACAGCCCAGGGGCCATTGGCCTCGTGTCGCCCTGGGCCTTCTTGGGCCCCCCTGGGCATCTCTGGGCCTTTCTSACTGGACACTCCCCGGTCACTCTGTCCCAGCCTGGAGCACTCATGGGGTTGTTGTGACCCACGGGCAGGATGTGGTACYGGGGCTGSAGCGATGCCCCTCAGGTGAGGAATGAGCAGGCACCGAAACCTTCCCGAGGCGCGGTGRTGCCGTAACCGTGGATACCAGAAAGGTGAGCGAGGAGAGAGCAGCACTCTGCARAAGGCACCTGCTGCTGGATTCAGCCATGGAGCAGCTCTTTGAGGAGGCTCTCCATTTCCACATCAAACGTGGAAGCTGAGAAAAGGCAGCCCAAAGGTTGTGGCTGAACTGCGCTCAGGTCCCGGCCCAGATGGCGGCCRGGATGGGGTGGGACGAGCTCCCGGCAGCTCCGGCTGCCTCCCCACGGGGCCCGTGCCTGCTCGGCCCTTTGGAGACTGCAGGGAGAATGGATCCCTCCAGGAAACAATTTCTGACATCCTCAGGTAGTTCTGAGACAAGACTGTGGGCCTGTGACTGTCTCGACTTTGTGAGGGAACAGCTGTGGGATGAAAGCTCTCCTGGCCAGGGATCCCATCTGTGTGGGACAGCCATGGCCTCCGCAGCCTTCTCTGCCACTATGGGGTTGTTCCCCACTTTTTGTCTTGTGCTTTGTACCCTGGCCTTGTCCCAGGGGTGGGACTGGCACTGGAAGGGGCATTCTCTGGACCAACGGTTTTGAACCTCCCTCCCACCATCAAACATTTCCATTTTCCCACCACAAGCAGGATGGAGGGAATTCCTCCTGAGCCAGGGAAACAAGGATCTTTCCGCAGAGTTGGCTGGAGCCAGCTGGATGTTGCYACCGGAGTTTTGCAGGCCAGAATCTGTCTGACACAGCAGATTTTAGACTTTGATCATCAGTTCCAGCTCCAGCTCCTCCTGCCCAAGGAGCTCCTCCTGCCCATGGGGTACGGGTGCAGAAGGAGCAGGCTGAGCAGCTGCTSCACAAGGGATCTCTCCATGGTGCATCCTCACCCTGTACCTGGCTGAGCTGGGAACATGGGAGGGGAGGCTCAGCTGCAGCAAACMAGGGTGACAGCAGAGATTTCCACAACCTGTCATGGCACAAAGTGGCCCTTGAAGTCCTGATGAAGGGGACAGGGCATGGCTTGGTCCTCATGTGTTGTTTGCCCATCCAGTTCCTGTCCTGCTTCCTGGTTATCCACATACACTCCATTTTTTTGACCAGCAGAGCTTTTGCTGGGCTCTCAGGTGGCCACYAGCAGCCTGTGCCATCCTTTTCCAAACACCACAGAGTCACAGAATATCCTGAGCTGGAAGTGACCCCAAGATCAGTAAAATCCAGCTTCTGGCCCTGCACAGACCCCCCAACAATCCCTGGCAGCACTGTCCAAATGCTCCTGGAGCTCTGGCAGCCTCGGGGCCGGGACCATTCCCTGGGGAGCCTGGGCAGTGCCAGCACCCTCTGGGCACAGAAGAACCTTTCCCTGCTCTCCAGCCTGAGCCTGCCCTGACCCAGCTTCAGCTGTTTTTCCCAGGACAGCTGTTCTGCCGTAAGGGATGGGGCCAGGGTGAAGCTGGGTGGTGTCATCACCCCTGGCCATGGCATTTCCCACCAGAAAGCTGTTTGCCAAAGTGCAGCAGAATCATAGCTAATTTTCACAGAATCCCAGACTCCCAGAAGGGGTTGGGTTGGGTTGGGAGKACTCTTGAGGATCATCTCRTTCCATCCCCTGCCATGGGCAGGGACAMYTTCCACTATCCCATTCGGCTCCAAGCCCCATCCAGCCTGGCTTTGGACCGTCCCAGGGACCCAGGAGCACACACAGCTCCTCTGGGCACCCTGTGCCAGGGATGTGGAGGTGAGGAGCACATCCCACCCCAACAGTGCTGGGCTGTCCTGCAGTGCAGGGAGCACAGGAACATCCTGTACTGCTCCCAGACCAACCGCAGCCACCAAATCTGGGAGTTCTGCTCAGGAAGCAGGGCCAGGCTGGAGATCCTGGCATTCCCAGGAGCAGGGGGAACAAAGCAGTGGCCGGCTGGCCCCGCTGGGCCACAGCCCACATTAGCAGCCTGCCTGGAGTCTGTGTATTAGCCGTGAATTAATGTCCTGCAGAGACTGGGAACCGGGATCATGCGGGGATTAAAGAGGCATTACCCCTTTGTTAAAGCTGATGTTTTTGGGATAATCTGGAAGCTTTAGCTAATACATTATTACAGAAACTCCTTCAATCACAGCGGCAGACAGTAAGCAGATTTGGATATTACTGCATAACTGCGCAGGGCTGGGGCTGCTGTTCCTCCCTTCTCCCCTCCTGGGTGACACCACAGCACAGCCCTGGCCTGGGAGCTCCCCAGGGACCTGTGCTGCCCTTGGCCTGAGAGAGAGCCCACCTAGAGATACCCAGCTGAAGGTTGGTTGTGTCCTGGCCATGGTGCTCAGGGCTCCTCTGGGGAAATCAGCAGCTTTGGAGACACTCCAGGGGTTTTATCCATGGAGGGGAGCACTGGGAGCTCCAGCCTGGATAAGTGGATCACCAATCAAGCAGCGGCAAGCAGCCCTGGAGCAAGGGGAAATTGTTGCTGTGGGCACATTTCTGCCTTGCTGCTGCTGCCCCATTGGAGGTGCTACTGCTGCTCCTTCCTGTTTGCTAGGGGACCTCCATGGCTCTGACAGAAGGAATCCTTCCCTCATCCCAGCCTGGACAGCAGCCTCAGGAATTGGGGCTCGTGGAAGGAGCATTTGGATGTCCCTTGTCCCTGCTCTCAGCGGTTCAACACAAGCAGCACTTCACGGGTGGCTTTGGCATCACATCCCCAAGCTTCCAGGGGCTTTGGTGGAGATTTCCAGTTTTCTGTGTCTCCCCAGGTGTGATCCCACAGAGTCACTGCCAGGGATGGCTCCCAAAATCCCGACAGTCTGGGAGGGCACGGGAAGCTCATGTGTTACACCCTGCCCTGATTCCTCCTGCTGGCGGAGCAAACCRGAGCTCAGCGCTTCCCATCCCTCCACAAAAGCTGGAGGAAATGGGAAGGGTTCWCACAGAATCAKGGAATCACAGACTSCTTTGGGTTGGAAATCAAAGCTCTTCTCATTCCAAGACTCTGCCATGGGCAGGGACACCTCCCACTAGACCAGAGTGCTCTAAGCCCAGTCCAACCGCCCTGTAAGCCTGGTGCAAGCCATAGCTGGGTTTAATTTCAGTCCCTGCTCTAACTCTGGCTCTGATCTTGCCTCCCAGGGGTGCTGTGACTCCCACAAGGCAATTCCAGAGACATGGAGCCAGGGTGCCATGCCTGGGGCTGAAGGAAGAGCAGCTCTCACTGTGTCACATTTCCTAGGACATGGAAATGGCTCAATCCYGGCGCTGCCAGGAACGGCAGGGATGGGAATGTGCTGAGACTGGGGCTGGAGCCTGCTCAGCAGAGCTTTGGGAATACTGGGAAGAGAAAYAGGGAAGGTTCATATTGCTCTGATGGCAGATGCATGAGATGGAGCCAAATGGTGTTMAGAAAATAGGGATTAACCCACCGACAGTTAATAGAGAGTGGGAGAAAAYGCAGAGGGTGAAACACGGGATGGAAATTGGGAAGCAGAGATAGCTGGGAGCTCATGGAGCACAGGGAGCATGGGGAATGGGGGAAATGTGGTGGAGATTTGGGAACACACAACCAAACACGGGGACACCTCGTGCAGGAGCAGGAGCYGCCTTCCCAAACTCATCTTCCTCCTCCTCCTCTGGCAGGGAAGCAAAGGCAGAGATGGAGGACTCAAAGCACAAAAGGCAGCGAATCCCCAGGCCCGGATGACACATCTGGAGTCCTCCAAGAGCTCCAAAGCTGGTGACGGAGCTCTCAGCAATAACACACAAATTCACATCCTCCAACTGTGGCACCGGGGGCAGTAAAGGCTGGGCCTACATTTGGAAGCGGGCCCCGGGGTGTGCTCGGGCTCACAAACCAATAAGCTTTGCTTCAGCGTGAGCAAACGCTTGGAACAATTATGCAGAAGCGTAATTAGAAATCTCGGCGAGCAGGGGCTCCTGAGCTGCCGTATCCAGCACTTCAAACGAGCACACGAGCTCCTGCTTTCCAGGCTGGGTTATTCCTGGGGCTGCTTCCCCCCATGGAYATGCCAGTCGTGCCCGTGCAACAGCAGGCACAGTTTGGGGCCGGGATGGAGGGGCTGGYAGTGAGGAGAGCTGTGAGCAGAGCTCAGGACCAGCAGGACCCAGTTTTGGAGGGGTTTAAGCTCTGCCAAGCTCCTAAACCCCACCCTGAGAGCTGCAGGTCCCACCCAGCAGAGCTCAGGGCCAGCAGGACCCAGTTTTAGAGCGGTTTAGGCTCTGCCAAGCTCCCAAAATGCACCCTGAGAGCTTCAGATCCTGCCCAGCACAGCCCAGAGTGTGGGGCCTCCTCCCTGCACTCCCAAGGCTCACTGCCCTCTCCCTTTCCCCAAAACACTGCACCCAGCATGGATGCCCTGCTCAAAACAGAGGGATTGGTGGGGGAAGCAGCACGGCCAGGCACAGAAGGGACCCTGCTGTTCATGCACAGACCGGGAAGGTGCCATGGGAGCACCAGCAGCTCCATCCCAGGATTCTGCACAGCAACAGATCCGGCCCCAGGAGATTTGTCCCTGTCACCAGCTCAGAGGGTTGCAGTGCCAGGAAGGTGCTGCCAGAGGTTGTTGTTTGCTCCTGRTGTGTCTTTTCCTCCTTCAAGGCATCTTTTTGCACCTCCCCATGTCCAGTCACCAATTTAGAGACACCTCAAAGTGAGCACCTGGAGGTGTTCCAAGCCAGGCTGGACTGGGCTTGGAGCATGCTGGTCTAGGAGGATGTATCCACTGGAAGGGTTGGAATAAGAGGGTGTTTAAGGTTCCCTCCAACCAAAATCAGCTCCCAAATAATTCTGTGACTCCATGGCTCTGAAAAAATGTGCAGAAGTGGCACTTGGGGACAGGTTTAGTGGTGAATACAGTGGGGCTGGGTTAATTTGGACTCAACCTTGGAGGTTCTTCCAACTTAAACAATTCTCTGATTTGGGGATCTAAATCCTACAGAGCTCCCTCRCATCAGTGACATCAGCCAGGAGCTAAAATCACCTCACTTCTCAGAAAATCCGGCTGAAATGGAAGGAAGTTACCCCCAACGCTGCCCAAGTGCCTGGCAGTCCCCTGAGGTACCAGAGTGGCTCTGGCTCCTGCAGGGCCTGAGGGTGCTGCCTCTCCATGCTGCTGCTCTGGGGTTTGTTTTTCCAGTGCTAACAATAGGATTGCAAACCCAAAATCTATTATGGTATCCTCTGTATCACTTCCTCCCCTCCCACTTTCCTTAACRAGGTGGAGGGGCACGGAAAGGTCCACAGGGTTTTAAACACCTGACTCAGGCTGGAAAAAAAACACCAAAAAAGAAAAAAAGAAAAAAAAAAACAGCCAGAAAGATTTTTCTGTAATATTTTTTTGGTGACAGAGCCCTCTGAACAGCACTCTTGGGATCACCCTGATKCTCGGGGTGCCCCCCTTTGTGTGCCCCAGTCCTTTGGAGCCCCCAGTGGTTTGGAGAGGGGGCCAGGCAGGCAGCTGGCACTGGGGAGTGTTTCTGCCCCAGGCTYTTCTCAGCAGAAAGAAGAGCAAGCACCTCCCTCCAGGGCTTCCTCTGCCTGCCTGGTGCCCCGGGGCGTTCGTGCACCTTCCTCTGGAGCTTTGGCACYGGGCACCTCCGGGACTGCGGCTGGGCCGGGGGGATGCTGGGCTGGGAGTCCCCGCTGCAKCTCCCGCAGCAGCTGCCAAGGGGCCTGAGGATGGAGTCAGGAGGGACCCCTGCCCCGGCTCTTCACTCTCAGAAAAGTAGGACAGGTCTCCCAGGCTCTGCYGTGCTCCTTCCATCAGTCCCAGCATTTCTCCAGTTCATTCCTGCTAACCCTGCCCTCTCCTGCTCCACCAATGTGATCCTCAAACCCAACTGAGKCCCTGGTTTCACCGCCCCCACTTTGAGCTGGGCCTGTCTGCTGCCTYCCAGGGCAGGTGTGGGGTCACAGAGCAAAAGTAGGGCAGGGAAGAGAAATGGGAAGTTCCCAGCCTGGGAACTGCCCCTTGTCCCACTTACAATTCCACTCAGGAGCCTCCTGGTCCTCAGTTAGGCACCTGCACTCCCTGGCATCCCCTGGAGGGACCAGGAGGTGATGGGCACCATGGCCATCACCGGTGGATGTGGTGCTGGTGTCTCTGCAGGGCTGACAGCGGTGGTGGCACAGCAGCAATGGTGGCACAGCAGCAGTGGTGTCACAGCAATGGTGGTGGCACAGCAGTGATGGTGTCACAGCAGTGGTGGTGGCACAGCAGTTGTGGTGGCACAGCAGCAATGGTGTCACAGCAGTGGTGGTGGCACAGCAATGGTGGTGGCACAGCAGCAATGGTGTCACAGCAGTTGTGGTGTCACAGCAATGATGTCACAGCAGTGATGATGTCACAGCAGTGGCAGTGGCACAGTTGCTGTGTCCTCCCCTTCTCTCCTGGGCTCCCTGCAACTCCCCCATCCCAGCTCCCTGGGAGGTGACACTGTGGGTATTGCCCAGGGGCTGAAATGGAAGGTGACACTGTGGGTATTGACAAGGGCCATGAGCTGAGCTGTCCCCCAGAGCAGCCCAGCTGGGGCTGTGGGGCAGGTCCTGTGGGGCAGGAGGCAGGAAGGGGGCCCAGATGTCTTTCTGCCCCAGATTCCTGCAGTCCAGTGCTGGCTGTGTCCCCTCTCCTGTCACCTAGCCGGTGACCCCGGCGCTGTCCCTTCACCTTCCCCACACACAAGCAGCCCCTGCCCACTCCACAGCACCCTCACAGGTGCTCTCCAGCCCACTCTACATCTCAGTGATGCTGCTGCAATCAGGCCAAGAGGTTTCATTTTGTAGCAAAATCGTGACCAGGTTCACTCCAGATGTCTCGCTGTGGACCAGGCCAACAGTCCAGCAATTTTCCTCTCTCTGCTCCTCTGTCCCTTCGCCTGGTGCCCCTGGCACCGCCCTCCCTAACCCTGGGGGCACTTCCCACCTTGACTCCACATCGGGCACAGCTCTGTGGGATTTGCTGGATGGGTTCGTTTTCCTCCAGCTCCTCCCAAAGGGTCCCTGTGACCCCCCAGGGCCATCTCCACACTCAGCTGTGATTTCCAAAAGGCTTTTGGGCCAGCTCGTGGTGGATTTGCCAGGGACCTCAAGCTGAGATGGCTCCRAGATCTCGTTATCCTGTAACAATGGGATCTCATTAGTCAAACCTCCCCCTAAATTGTCACATTTGTTTTACTCCTTGCTGTGAAGAAGACCCAGAGACTAAGAGAGGCTCTGCTTCCTTCCACATCCTGCAGTTCAAAGTCTCCTGTGATCCAGCCTTGGTGACCCTGAGCCAGGATGAGGCTGGAGGGTCAGGGCCAGGCTCTGGCCCCAGGAGGGGTGAGAGGAASARCATCCACCCCCATGKTGACACTGTCCCTGTCATTCTTGGCCTTCCCAAGAGCCTGGGCCATACCCTCTCCAGCCCCTGCATGGTTCCCAGACCCCAATCTGTTCTGAGTCCAGCCCATCAGCCCTCTGGCACTTAATTGTTTCACTGCTTCCACATCCAGACACATTSCACCTGATCCCAAACCAAGCCCCTGGGCAGCAGAGCCTGGAGCTGGGAGCAGTATCTGGGCCACCAACCCACCCTCCCTGCGAGAGGTCAGGCCAGGAATGCTGATTGCCTACTCCCAGACCCCAGGAAGGAGACACCTCCCTGTCCCCAGTGCCTGGAGGGGCCCACCCCATTCCCCAGATCTCACTCAGCCTCTCTCCAGGTCACCCCACCACATCCCCAGCCCTGGCAGAGGGCAGGGCCCAGTCCCACGGGTGCAGGGCCAGCTCCTGTCCTGTGCCAGGCCACCAGTGATGCTGCTGGTGGCCATGGACTCATTTGCCTGCCTGGCTCTCTCAACCCGTGGCTGCCAGGCTCCCAGGCATGTGGGCTGCAGTCCCTCCCGGGGGCCCTTGCACCGTGCCAAGGGAGCTTTTCTTATCTTCACAGGAATGAAAACCTTTCCGAAATCAAAGTGCTTGGGTGGCTTTGAAGAGTTTCCTCTGGAGATGAAACAAGGCTGTTTGTGAGCGCCAGCAATCGCTGCTGAGCTGCAGCTCCCGGGGATGCTGGGCTGTGGGGAGCACTGGGCAGTGGCCCCGGGGCCACCCCAGGCCGGGCACTTTGGCCACAGGAGCCACCTCTGGGCTGGGAGCTGCCCCTGGTGCCAAGCACACCAACACAGAGCTGTTCTGACTCATTGCTGCACGCTGGGAATTGTGTGCCATGAAAGGCAACCAACAAAGGGACCTGCGAGAGGATTATGTGGAGATGCTGGAGATGTTCAAAGCACACCCTGCACTGCGAGGGGCTGCTCAAATCCTCCGGTCCCCAGGAGCCACAGGGCCCTTTTGAAAGGGAAAAATGAATTCAAGGGCCAGCACAGCAAATGAGTCAGAAGGAAACCTTCCCCTGCAGAGGAACCCACCCAGACTGGTCTGATTTGAGGCACTGGATGAAGGGTGGATGTGGAGGGGCCAACCCTGCAGTGGGCCTGGGGACAGGCAGTGTCCATGTGATGTGGCACTCAGCAGCACAGGCTGTACCTGCCAGCCCGCCCTGGGGAGCAGGGAATGCCGGGCAAACCGCTGTGCATGTAGATTATTTGTTGTTTGCTGTTTTCCCTCTAATGCTTTTGTTCTAAAACAAATACACAAAAGTTCAGGGCCCTGCAGGTTGCGCCTGTTAGGGATGGCAGAGTCAGGGATTGCTTTGGAGCAATCCACACTGTTTGTTTACCAGGATGGGCAAAGTCTGCTCTCTCTGTTTGCTCCCAGCTCCTCAGGATCCTGCCCCAAAGATGCCTCACCCCTTTCCCGCTCAGCCCCGCCACCCCTCTCTGCCTCCACGGCCTCTCTGTTCTGGGCAGGGCACCCAGCAAGGCTCWGTCTCTGGGGACAGAAGGACTTTGTCCTGCAGCAGGAATACAGGCCCCTGCTGGATGCCAGCCTGGGGCAGGCACAGGGGGAAGCAGGGTAAGCTGTGAACTCTGTGCCATCACCCTGGCATCTGGGCAAAGCTGGCAGTGATGTTCCATCCCCACCATTCCACCCACTGCACCAGCACAGTGCCCCATCCCCGGGAGAAGATCCCTTCAAGGATCCCATACCACAGGCCTCCGGTCACCCCACCGAGGCTCATTCTCTCCCTCTGGATGTGCTGGATCCGATCCTGGCTGGCTTTTCCCGCAGATCCCAACTTGTCTGCCACTTGTTTAGTGCTGCATTCCACATGGAGTCTCACTGCAACACCTCTGGATTTTGTCCTGAAGAAGTGCTGGCTCCAGGAGATTGCAGAGCAAACACGGAGTGGAGATAACAGGGCAGCATCAGCCCCGTGGGGCAAACACAACCCCAGCCCTGCAGAGGTCACTCAGGTCCATCACTGTTACCCCACCCTCACCAGCCCCTCACTGGCCCCTTGCTCCTGCCACATGCCAGGCTGCAGGGACAATGACCTCCCAGCAGAGACTGACCACAGTGYGSTCCCATTCCTATTYCCATTCCCATTCCCTGCCYGTGCTGCCCTGCTGTCCCCCATCCCAGTGCCAGGGCTGCCTGTTCCTGCCCTCCATGCCCACAGGGATCTGTTCGTGCCCTGCTGGTGCTGATGGCACCTTTGGGACCCTGTCCCCCAGCTCCCTCCTTTGCTGTCCCCAGGCACTGACCCTGCCCTCAGTCTCTCCCTGCCAATTCCA
>NW_026623935.1:185506-189979 GCF_030028575.1 Malurus melanocephalus | reverse complement strand
CCTGACCCAGTGCTGGTGCCCATGTGCAGGGTCTGGCTGTCCCCAGCACTGTCCCTGACCCTGCCATGGTCCCAGTCTGTCCCTGAATCCTACAGAACTCGGCTGGCTGTGGGTCCTGGGTCCATCCTCACGAGGAGCAGGGATGAGGGATGAGCCTCTCCCTCTCTCCATGCCCACAGCAGCTCCTCTCCTGCCCAGCCCAGTCTCCATGGGCAAGTCCCAGCCTGAGCCGAGGTTTCTGTGTGTCCCATCCCTGTGCCAGTCACGGGCAGGGCAGGTCTGGTCTGGTCTCCTCTCCCTGAGTCTCCTCCTGCTCCCTTGGACTGCAGGATCCTGTGGAGGGAGGTCACAGCTCCCCACAGCTCCCTCTGGGAGGATGTGGAAACCTCCCTTCCCCGGTGCCTGCTTGCCTGTCTCCAGGGCTGGACCGTCTCCCAGCAGCAGCTGGAGGTGGGATTTCARGCAGGAGACCGTTGGACCCTAACAAAAGCAGGAAATGGGTGTAATTCTCCTCTGGAGGAGGAATGAATAGCAGATCCCTGGAGGAGGTGAGGCCGGCTTGGAGAGCAGCGGCGACGTGAGAGACTCGGCTCATTCCTTGCAAGGCTGCGCTTCCTGAGCGCTTCCCCCTTTCCTGCTGCTCCCCTCCCCTCCCCAGCTCTGCCAGACCCTCAGCAGCTCCAGCTCAATCCTGGCCAGGGTGCCTGCTCCCCAACCTGCTCCTGCCAGGCCATGGGTGCCTGGGCTGGGGACAGCCAAGGGGGCCAGGGACCCGAATGATGTGACCTGGTGGGTGACATCTCAGATCTGGAATGAGACGAGCTTTAAGGCCCTCAGTGCATTCCCAACCATTCCCAACTTCCAKCTCACACCRTTCCATGATTCCATGAGTCTATGAYCCCACACCTCATGCACAGCACCAGTCACTGCATTCTTATACCCAGGATCCCCTGTGCTAAACCTCAGGAGCAGGAATTTGAGTATTTTGGGAATAAAGAGAGTGCCAGAGGCGGGAGATGGGAGGGAGGCCACCACAGCCCAAATCTCTGGCAGGARCTGCCCCTTGGGGTGGCTCCCAGCCTGGGGAAGCTGTTGGAACATCCCATGAACTTCCAACAGCCTGAGAGTGCCAGGGAAGCTCCTCTCAGGTCTGAATCCTGGGATCAGCTCAGGCACTGAGCACCAAAG
Organism: Malurus melanocephalus; assembly: GCF_030028575.1. NCBI lineage: Eukaryota > Metazoa > Chordata > Aves > Passeriformes > Maluridae > Malurus > Malurus melanocephalus. The sequence continues at coordinate 188,791 of NW_026623935.1, read as the reverse complement.
CTCAATCAGCCACCAGGGCTTCACTTTGGGGCTCTGCTGCTGCTTCATGAAGGGTCCTTTGGTGCTGCAGAGGATGAGAGGGGATTGGAGAAACCTTCCTGAAACCTGGAGCAGGAGATTGATTAATCAGTACTTGAATAATTGCAGGGCACTGCAGCTTTTCTATTCTGAGTRGTCTGTGGAGGGAAGGGGTGAAGTGGAGGATCAGGCCAGGGAGGTCCCTCACCCCAGCCCGTCCTCCCCTCAGCCTCAGAGCTGCTCCCAGGATTAAACGGTTTCTTTTTTAAAGCAAGATCTAATCTGGTGACAAAAGCTGCAGCAGTGCTGTGAGCCCATCATCTCCCCGAGAAAAGCTCCTCCAGCCTTCAAATGCTTTCACCACTCAGATGCTGGATTTCAATCCAAGGCTGAATCTGCCTCTCTTCAGCTGCAGCCCTGCTCTTGTTACACCTTGCTGTGGGATTGAAGAGCTCCCGCTCTGTTTTCCATGTGGGAGCACACAGGCCAGGTGCTCAGATCACCTGATAACAGTTTTTAGCAGCATCACGTCCCTAGGCCTGGCTTTCCAGCCTGTGGTCGGCTCTGTGGTGCTGCTTGCAGCTCTCCTGGCATTCCCCTGACATCCCYGAGTGTGGGTGCCAGACAAAGAGCTCCAGCAGGGAGCTATTCACTGGTTTTCAACCCCCACAGCAGGGCACAACAGTACACAATGMTCCCTAATTACTCTTCCACGGACAAATCTGCATCACTGCATGAGGCAGATATTCCTGGGAGGGCTTCAAACCAGCTAGCTTGGTTGCTGGTTAAACGCCAGGGATCCTCTCCCCAGCCTGTATGGGCATGTCCAGAGTCACTGCTTTCCAAGATCCAGCCTGAGGGCTTCAAATCCAAACCTCAGTCCCAAATATATTCCGGATATCTGCATTTAAATACCCCCTGACCACTAACCAGGTGTTTCAGTGTGGAAACCTCCTCTCCCCTTTCAGWCTCATCACTCTGGGTGTCATTTTCCAGCTTTCCCAGCAAAGATTTCATCACTTCATCTCCATCATTGATAAAAATATTTCATAGCAGTGGTTGAAGCRCAGGGCCCAGGGGGAGGGAGGTGGGAATTGTGCTCCTTTCTGCTCTCTCCCCATTACCAGCCCCCTCAGAGATCTGCCGGGGAAGCAGTTTGAATCCATCTCATCTGCGCCCTGGTAATTCCTTCTAATGCAAGTTTTAATCAAAATGTCAGGTGGGAGGAAGTCAAACGCCTCGGAGAGAGCTGAGTGTGCTCTATCAACACAAGGACCTCCCTGGCCCAGCCCGATGATCCTGTCACACACAGACAAGAGGGCTGGGGACAATCCTGCTGGCCCTGCCACCCCTGGCTGCAGCCCCTCAGGCTGGGGACATCACATCACCACGTGGGATTTGTCCCAGGGGTCCACATGTGGATGAAAACCCATGGAAAACCAGCAACCACCCTGAGCAATGCCCTCTTCTCCAAACCTACAACCATGTTTCCTCCTCATTGTTTAGGAATGGTGCTCGCTGGGGAAAGGGATGAGCTTTCAGATCTGGATGAGGTCTCTGATGTTCAGTCCCAATGTCCATCCCAACATGACAATGTTGCACCTCATGTGGCCCTGAGGGACAGGGGACAGCGATCCCAGAGGAAAGGGATGAGCTTCCAAGACTGGACAAGAAGATTTGGGATGCTTAGCCCCAATGTCCATCCCAGGAGGAGCTTCCAGTGTGGCAGTGATGGAGCTCATGTGGCCTTGAGGGACAAGGGACAGTGGTCCCTGAGGAAAAGGCTGAGCTTTCAAGGCTGGATGAGGAGGCTGGGGACACTCAGCCCCAGTGTCTATCCCAGGATGTGCCCCCAGCCCGTGTGGCCTGGGATGTAGGGTGGCCCAAGCGCTGTGGGAGGCCCAGGGCTCTGGGGCTTCCCCGGCTTGCAGGATCTTTCATCCTCCGTCACCACAAAGCCAGGCCAGATCTGCATTTGCAGCAGCCCACAGAAGCTGCCTCTGTTGTCTTATTTTTGTTATTTTTGAGAGGATATTTTAGCGCTGAGCACATTCCCTCCTGTTACCATGGCAGCCGTGACAGGGGTTATATACCGTGAGAAAAATACCAAAATTAATGAGTGAGTGAAAGAGCAGCCAAGAGAAAAACAAGGTTAAAAAAAGAGTTAAAACAGTAATAAAAACAATCTCCCAATAATTTGGCAGCAAGCATCCCACAGGCAAGACAGGCAGCGAACATCCGAGCCCTGCGGCTCCTCCGTGGATCCCGGCTGGGGTCAGCTGCCCGCACCCGTGGCCGGAGCATCGCCRCGGTCCGAGGGAAGCGCTGCTCCCACATCATCCCACCACCCCTCCGGATGGGGCTGCACCCACCCAGCTCCTTCCCCCGCAAACCTGCAGCCCTCGGTGACGCGGGAGGCGAGCGGAGGAGAAGTTCTTTAATGTGCTCATTTCCTCGCTTTTGGGTTTTGAGGATCTTTTTGTTTTTAATTGTAGAAACAAGCGGATTGTCAGAACATCTGTGTTATTAGCATTTGCTGCCCAAATCCGAGCTGCTGCTTCTCCTGCGGAGCCCAGAGCTGATGAGAGAGAGAACAGAGGAGCCTTTGAACTCCTTGCAGCAGACGGCAGCCAGGTTGCTGCGTGTGTGTGTTGGGGAGGGGGTATTTATTCTCTTGTAAGGTTCATTTGCTCTCCGTGTTTCCCTTTCTTCTTGCTTTCCCAGAGATTTAGCTGGATGCTCTTCCCTTGCAGGCTTTGTTCTTCTGACAAGGCCCCACCGGTGCCACGGAGCGGCTGCCTCTGTGTGATACCCGAGCAGCCCCAGCACAGGGCACCCTCCAGCGTTGGGCACTGGAGCAGCCCAGCACGGGCACCCAGAGCAGCCCAGCATGGGCACCCAGAGCAGCCCAGCACGGGCACCCAGAGCAGCCCAGCACGGGCACCCAGAGCAGCCCAGCATGGGCACCCAGAGCAGCCCAGCATTGGGCACCCAGAGCAGCCCAGCATTGGACACCCAGAGCAGCCCAGCATTGGGCACCCAGAGCAGCCCAGCATGGGCACCCAGAGCAGCCCAGCATGGGCACCCAGAGCAGCCCAGCACGGGCACCCAGAGCAGCCCAGCATGGGCACCCAGAGCAGCCCAGCACGGGCACCCAGAGCAGCCCAGCACAGGCACCCAGAGCAGCCCAGCATTGGACACCCAGAGCAGCCCAGCATTGGGCACCCAGAGCAGCCCAGCATTGGGCACCCAGAGCAGCCCAGCATG
>NW_026623935.1:181915-184611 GCF_030028575.1 Malurus melanocephalus | reverse complement strand
CTCAGCAGCACCAGCACAGGGCACACGGAGCACCCCAGCTCATGGAGCTTGGAGCTCAGGGCAAGGCAGAGCCTCCAGCAGCAGCTCTGGTGGCTCCAGCACTAGAGCAGGCATGTGGGAAGAACCTGGAGGGTGTCACAGAATAACTCTGCAGGCAGAGCTGCAGTCGGAGGATTTTTCGTTGCTCACACTGGCTCTGCTTTCTGGGAATGGTGAAGACAAGGTGAGGATGGGTGACTCATCTGGAGCTGGTACATATTAGCAAGAAGTTCTTCCCTGTGAGGGTGGTAAGACGCAGGTTGCYCAGAGAAACTGTGGATGCTCCATCCCTGGAATTGTTCAGGGCCAGGCTGGACAAGGCCTGGAGCAAYCTGGGACAGTGGAAGGTGTCCCTGCCAGAWGAGGKTGGAATGAGATGGTCTTTGAGRTCCCTTCCAACCCAAACCATTCTGCGATTCCACAGTAACGCCCAGGAGAAGGAAGTACAGGGCATGGCAAAGCTTTCTGCACTGTCAGAGGGCAAGGAGCACTCTGGGAGGAGCTTTCAAAGGCAGTGGSGTGGAGGAGGAAGGTAGAGATGGACATGGCAGCCCTGGGATGCCAGGCCACCAGTGGACATGGTGTCCATCCAGCTCCCCAGGCCACGGGTGCTGCTAGCACGGCAGAGGGCTCTGCCAGGCAGCTCCTCTGGACTGCACAGAGGTGGTTCTTGATGCCAGGACACTTTCCCCCTGCATTCCTGGAGCCTGGACCTGTCCCCCAGAAATGGGCCTGAGCAGAGGCTGAGGTGACCATCACTGCTGTCCCACAAACAGGCGGCATCCCGTGAGTCCCCGGCACGCCCCGTGCAGCTGCCGATCGACTGCCCCGTGACTCTTTTGCAATGCAAACCTTTGGTCYCCTGCAATCTCTAAAGTTTGCTGTCCCTGCTCCACAGGCAGCCTTGGATCCACGGGGTYACTTCCTCAGTTTCTCCCCTTGCTCCAGCTCTCCGTCCCTCCAAGGAGGGCTGCCAGTTACWGATCCATCAAATCTCCCCTTGTCCCTGGAGAATTTCATTCCCTCTCCCTGCCCAGCTCTCCAGCTCATGCTGGATCAGCAGGGCACAGACTGACAAACCCCACAGCTCCTCTCCCTGCCCCAAAGGTGGGCTTTGACCTTCCCTGGCTTCTCACTTCACATCTTCTGTTAAATTGGCTTCATGTGAATTGACACTCAAAAAAAAAAACCCCTGCACACGAACACGGAGGAGCCGACATCACTGCAGGAGCAGAAAGTCTGGGAGGAGAGCTTGGCTTTCCATTGTGAGGGATTCTTCTCCAGCCCCCTTTTCCTGCCTGTCAGGACCGAGCCCTGCCAAGGGCTGAGCTCGCTTGTTGTTTGGGAARAGCGGGGAGATTTGGGAGAAAAGCAGGGCAATTTTGGGGGAAAACGGGGTGATTTCGGGGGTGAGATGGAGCCGGGCTGCTCCGAGTAGGCAGGCGCAGCCTCTAGATGGTGCAGTCATGCAGCCGAGCTGAGCATGTGTGCAGCGAAGGGCGCTGCGCAACAGGTTGGCGTAGCTCAGCGGGGAGACGCGCTCCCATCCTCGCTGCGGCGGAGCGGGAAGGACTTTCCAGCATCCTGGCGAGAAATCCGCGCCGCAACCGGCCCGGAAGGCGGGTGAGGGGCAGCGCCGAGGGTGCACGACCCTCGGAGGGTGCCGAGGCCTTTGGCAGGGCCGGGCTGCAGCTCCAGCGCCTGGCGGGGAGCGCGGCCGCTCCTTGCAGGAGGACGGAGGCAGCAAGGGAAGGGGCAGCCCTGGATCACGGTGTCCCCAGGCCCCCGGAGACTTTGCTTGGCCACCCGAGGGGCCGGGGTGAAGAGTCAGCTGAGGGAGAACAGCCTGTGAAGGCATCCCAAGGGCGCGGGGAGCTCGCGGGTGCTTTTGGGTGTCGCAGGTGCTCCGTGCTGCTGCACCCCGACACCCCGCAATAACCCCGTGATTCACCGAGGTGTGACGGCAGAGCACAGCTGCCACCCCAGCCCCACCGCCGCAGCCAGCAGAGGAAGTTTGCAGCCCGCCCGCAGCCCTGCTGGGCTGTGGGGACGGGGAGGGGCGGGCACAGCCCCCGCTGAGCTCGTTGCCAAGGAGGGACCCTCCTGGCTGCGCCGGTCGGGGTCCCTGGCCCCGTGCAGTGGGGTTGTGGGACCGAGAAGCGCCGGCTGGAAGAACAAATGAGTGAATGAATTATAACGAGCACAGAGTGGGGTGAARAGGGAGACACGAGCCACACGCGTGCGGGCGCGGAGCGTAGGGTTCCCCAGGTGAGGGGTCCGGGGGGCCGCGGGTATCCCCGTTTTCCATGGACACGGGGTTGGGCGCGGTGCCGGCAGCCCGGAGCCGGGTGGCTCTGCCCGGCAGCCTCTGCCCGCTCGTCCCGGCAGCCCGACCGGGCTCGGGATCTGATAAGGAGCCGGAGCTCCACCTCCCGTGGTGGTGGCGGCGAGAGGCGGAGGCAGCGGCGGGCGCGGGGGGGGGGAAGGGGCCGTGCCTGCGCTGCGCTTCCCCTGCACATCCTCACACACACCGAGGGACGGAGGCGGGCACGGACCGAGCTGCCCACCGGGGCTGCCTCCAGTCTGAGCCGCCGCTCCGCCGGAGGAGCCGCAGCCCCGGCCCGGGGAGGGGGGCGGTTCCCACGGGACATTTATAT
>NW_026623935.1:160037-181786 GCF_030028575.1 Malurus melanocephalus | reverse complement strand
GGAGACGCCGCGGGACCAGCGCGCAAGGGCTCGGCACGGAGCTCAGCGCCGGCACCATCCAAGTAAGAGGAGCTGCTGCGGGGCCGGGACCCCCGCCCGCAGCCAGCCAGAGCCGCGGGGGAGGGGGGGGTTTGTGCGGGATGCCCCGCGCCGGGGCTCGGTGCCGTGCGGGAGCGCGGGGCTTGGCGGCGGCGGGAGCGGCGCTGGCGAGCATCCCGCTCCCGCGCATCCCGCATCCCTCCGCTCCCCTCCGCGCCGGGCTGCGCGGGGCTCCGCGGCCAGCGGGGCGTCTCCCGCTTGTCCCCGGTCCCGCCCGCCGCTGCCACTTGTTGTGCGGCGCGGCGCGGAGCAGAGCGGAGCGCGGCCAGCCTCACGCAGCGCAGGGCGGGCGGTGGTTTGCGGGAGGGCGACTGTGGCGGAGTCAGCGAGGGTTTCGGGGTGTTTATTTTTCCGCGTGGGGGCGGCTCAGGGTGTSTGTCCCCTGTCCAGCACTGGGTGTGTGCGCCCGCGGGGTGCGCGGTTGCGTGGGAGCCGCAGAAGTTGCGGGTGAGCCGGGAGCCGGCTGGGAGCGGGGCTGTGCGTGTGCCAGAGCGGCGAAGCGCGGGGGGCTGGCGGGGGAGCACGCCGGGGGCCTTGGCGGGGTGTCCGCGTGGGGTGCGTGTGACACCGGGGTGCGGGAACGCGAGTGGGGTGCGTGTATCTGTGTGCGGTGCCGTGTGTGTGTCAGCGGGGAGTGCGTGCGGGTGAGTGTGTCAGCGGGGAGTGTGTGCGGGTGTGTGTGTCAGCGGGCTGTGCGTGTGACGGTGAGTGTGTCAGCGGGCTGTGCGTGTGACGGTGAGTGTGTCAGCGGGCTCTGTGTGTGTGTGTGCGTGCGGTGAGTGTGTCAGCGGGCTGTGCGTGTGAGGCTGAGTGTGTCAGCGGGCTCTGTGTGTGTATGTGTGTGTGAGTGAGTGTGTCAGCGGGCTGTGCGTGCCTGCGCCGCGGAGGATCTCTCTTTCCCGGTACGCGAGGCTGAGCGCGAAGCCGGTGCCGGCAGAGCGACTCCCGTGGTTTTTCCACGAGCGTCTGTGTGTGTGTGTGTGTGTGTGTGTGTGTGTGCGCGTGTGTTTCTTTGCGTGACTCTGTGCGTGTGCGCGGGGCTGGCGGAGGCGCCTGCGGGAGCGGGGGCTCTGCTCCCCTCCGTGCCCGCAGCCGGAGCCGGCGGCAGCCCGAGCCTCAGCCCGGGCAGCGCCGCGGGGACCGCCGAGCCTCGGCCGCGGCGGCCGGCAGCGGAGCCGGCCTCCATCCTCCCTGCCAGCCGCCGGAGCCGGCCGCAGCGGCTGCCCCGGCTCGCTGCGAGGCCGGGGGGAACCTGTCGCCCTTCCCCAAGGTCCCCCCAACCCTCCGAGCTGCGCCCCCAAAACGGAGCCGCTCCCGCTGTGCCCAGCTCCCAGCGGCCCTGCCKGGGGGTTTCAGGCCCGCGACATTTTTGTTTTCCCCCAGAGCCCCTTTCCAGCCCGGCTGGAGGGTGCTATGGTGGCAGGAGAGGACAGGAGCCCGGAGTGGTGTGGGGGACCCACTGGTTGTAGGATGGGGGCTGCCGCTCTAGGGTGGCTCTGACAGGTCTCTGCCTCGCTGGCTGCCAGAGTTGGAAGGGATGTGGAAGGCAGCAAGAGGAGGGAGGGCCCTGGGCTTTGCCGGGTTTCCATCACTGAGCAGCTCCTCCGGGATGATTTTGGGGTGAAGTTGTTGCCAAGCACGGGGGGCTCCTCCTCRCGGGGTGCTCTGGCTCCGGGCGCTCGGGCCCAGCCTGCAGAAACGCCGAGCAGCCGCAGTGGCAGCCGGAGCTGGAGCAAACCCTGGGACATGCTACAGAATACCCAGGAWTCAGCCCATCCGTGCCTTGGGTGCAGGACTGACCGTCAGTGGCCRTTCTGATCCCTGATCTCCGAGTGGAGCTGGGCTGAGCTGTATGCTGCTTGCTGGGATGTTGCTCCAGCTCCGAGTGTCGGAGCAGGGCTGGGGGGAGCGTGGGGGGGATTAGCACTTGTGTGCTCAGTGCAGGGTTTGGACAGACTTGTAAGCCGTGGCTCTGAGCCACGCAATCAGCCGTTGGAAGCGGGGAGAGGATGGACTTTGGTGCCCATTCCCGAAGCGGTGCTGCCTCCCGTGGAACGGGGCCAGGAGGCTGTGGGAATCACAGGCAGCACAGGCTTGTTCGAGCAGTTGCTTAAATTCTCGGTGCTTTATAACCTCTCTCTCATTAAGGCTTGTTTTTTTTTGGTGGGGATGGCTGAATTCTGTCGGATTTTGCATGCCACTGTCCTCCGAGAGCTTCCCAGTCATGCATTAAGCAGCGTGACTAACGCCTCTCTCATGTGGTTCAGTCTCTCTCACACTCTCCCCGTAGGGAGAATTGTGTGTGCAGAGGAATAGTTGTTTTGGGAGGGGTTTTTATTTTTAAGTGCTCTGTGCTCTGCCAGCAGGTTGGAAAAAGGTGCCTGGCACCAGAGAAGAAAGTGTGGGATGGTCCTTAGATCCCATGGGAAAATAGCCTGGTGCCTTGGACTGGCCCCTGGGAAGCTTCTGTCTCCTGCACAGACGTGCTTGTGGAGGCTTCCACCTCCTCCTCCTCCTCCTCCTCCTCTTCCTCCCCCTCCCCCTCCTCCTCCTCCTCCTCCTCCTCGCACCCAGCTCTGGGCTCTCCCATCTGCGCTGTGTCATTCGCACCCCTGGGTGCCGAGCAGGATTCCTGACCCTGCTGAATCCTTATCCTGCCCAGGGCCCCCTGTGCCTTTCAGCACTGCCCCTCAGGCTGTCAGCCCCTCTCCTCCTCCAGCCCCCCTGCTCTGGAGGGTTCCTTSCTTTACCTGCAGCAATGGGGCTTGRATTYGGACTCCAGTCCYGTTTTTGGAGCAGAAATCCTGGACACCTTTGGGTGACACCGTTCCTCCTCCAGGCTGGCACAGGGCTCCTGGTGTTTCCAGCTGCTGGGCCCTCCCCTCCCGGCTCCCTCAGCCATGTGAGGCATCAGCACTGCCCTGAGACTTTCCCCTTTCCCTAYGATCTTTCACCTCACACCTGGGCTTAGTCAGGATGTGGCTAYGTCACCATCAGCCAGGGCCCAGCCCAGTGCAAACAGGGCAGCAGCAGGCACAGCACCTCTGCCAGCCTGAACATCCTTCAGGAACCCCTTCCTAATCACTGGAGCTGCCCATCATCCCTGTCCTCACTCCCAGCCACCCCCAAAGGGAGCCCAGGGGTGATGGATCACCCTGTGGAGCAGGTGGATGTGGGGGGACTGCTTTGGGTGCACCCCGGGGGTGTGGCAGACATCAGTGTGACCCAGGTGCCAGTACCCCGCACAGGTGACATCACACACATCCGCACACAGCGGCGCCAGGGGCATGCGCACACACGGGCACACGCGTTGTGTGGGGCACACACACGTGCAGAGCACCAGCTCACCCCTGGGGCACGGCCCGGCGCGGGCATGGCTGTGTGTGCAGGCGTGTGACACCTGTGCTCGGGCACAGGGCTGGTGTGTTTGTCCTTTCCTACGGGCACACAGCCATGCTCTGGAGAGGTGCACAGCCTGGGAATGCTCACAGGATGTGTGCAAACCCCTCAAATGCCCCCAGTGCACACCTGGATGTGTGCACATCCCCCAAATGCCCTCAGTGCACACCCCTGGAATGCTCTCAGGATGTGTGCACACCCCTGGAATGCCCCCAGTGCACACCTGGATGTGTGCACACCCCTGGAATGCCCCCAGTGCACACCTGGATGTGTGCACACCCCTGGAATGCCCCCAGTGCACACCCAGCACAGACACACACGTGTGTACACACACTGCTGGTGCTGATGCAGAGATCTGTTGTGTTTCTGCTCAGCTCCTGACCTCCTCCATCCTCGGCCTGCTCCAGGGAAGGAAGAGGTCTGGCTCTCCTCATCCCTTCCTCCTGGAGTCACACCTTCCCGTGCCAGTATGGGCAGCTCTGCACAGCCTCAGCCAGATGGGAATGGCTCTGCTCTGCGCAAAGGAAGGGGCAGGACAAGGGAGCAGAGGCAAGCTTGGCTTCAGGGCCACAGTTTCCTCTCCAGGCACCAAGATGTATTTTTGCTTGGAGGGAGAGCTCATCTCTTCCAAGTCACTTGTCCATGGGGAAGCAGAGGGGTGGAAGGACTGGGAGCTGTTGGCTTGTGGGAAATACCAAGGAGGACAGTACAGGGTGCTCCACTTGCTGCTGATCTGTACAATGCCAGGGTGATCGGGAATTGGGCATTTGCTGTGTGGCACCATGGAGAGGGATGGAGATGGAGYGCTTGGCCATGGAGCRSTTGCTTATCCKTGGGTGCAGAGCACGGAGAGAGGGRGCCATGGCAGCGGAGAGAGGAGGGTGATGCTGTAGGGCCTTGGCAGATGTTTGTGGTTGTTCATTTTAGGGCACTCAGCTGCTGGGTTTTTGGGTGCCAGTGAGCTGTGTTGAACCCCTTCACCCGCACAGCTCAGTAGAAGCTCTGGGGAGCTCCTGGACCCTGGAGGAGGAAAATGTGTGCTGGGAACAGAAACCAAGGCACGGGAAAGCTGGTGGCCAAGCACAGCAGTGATCAGGGGCTTGGTGGCAGGGCAAGTGGCTCGGCACAAGAGGGGCCAGTCTGTGGGGCTGGCGGTGTGCCTGGCGTGGCCTGGGCAGTGTGTGAGCACGGGGAGAAGGTGCCCATGGCGGGGACAGTGGTGCAGGGGTGTCTCTGCAATGCAGGGGGGCAGCGCTCCCGGCACCGCAGCTGCAGCAGCRGGGTGGGCACTGGCGCCGGGTGGGCACCCAGTGCGTGTGTGCCGTGTCCCAGACTGGAGTGGGAGGGAATGGGAAGGAACAGTGTGTCTGCAGCGAGGAAGGGAACGGGAGCTGCTGGCRCAGGGTGTGGGGTTGCCTAGTGACTGTGCAGCGAGGGGGATGCTGTGCTGCCGTTGCAGTGTGCCGGGGCTGGGCACTGCCGGGGGCTGCCTGGGGGGTTCCTGCACTGCAGTGCAGCCTGGGCAGGGGCCCGGTGTCRCTCTGGCTGCCAGGGGCACCGGGGGTGGCAGTGCTCCACATGCAGTGCAGGAGGGATGATGCACAGGGCCCCTGCATCCCTGCAGTGCCGGGTGGGTGGTGCCTCTGCACCTCGCAGTGTGAGGCTGGCAGTGCCACTGTGCTGGCAGTGCAGCAAGGGCACTGCTGTTCTGTCCCTGCCACAGYGCTGCCCCAYGGCCCTGCAGTGCTGGAGGGGTGGCAGCTCTGCAGCCCCGCAWTGGCCCATGGCCCTGCAGTGGTGGAGGGGTGCAGGTCCTGCAGTGAGGCAGTGCCCCACAGCCCTGCACTGCTGGAYGGGTGACATCCCCACAGTGCCCCACGTTCCTGCAGTGCTGGATGGGTGGCAGGCCTGCGTTCCTGCAGTGTCCTGTGTCCCCGAAGTGATGGCTGCTGCTGTTCCTGCAGTGCAGGCAGTGATGGATGGGAGGGAGCTGTGTGCTGGCAGTGCCCCGTGTCCCTGCAGTGCTGGGCTCATGGCAGCCCTGCATCCCTGCAGCATTCCACTGCCCTGCATGTGTGGCAGCCCTGCATCCCTGCAGCGTTCCACGGCCCTGCATGTGTGGCAGCTCGGCATCCCTGCAGTGTCCGGTGTCCCTGGGTGGGTGTCAGCCCTGCTTCCCTACGGGGTCCCATATCCCTGCAGTGCCTGATGGGTGGCAGCCCTGTGTCCCTGCCATGTCCCATGTCCCTGTGGTGCTGGATGGGAGTCAGCCCCCCATCCCACACAGCAGGCAGAGCTCCCGTTTCTGCAGTGCTGGCAGCTGCGTGCAGTGCCTGTGTGTCCCCGCCGTGCGTGGCAGGCAGTGGCCCTGCGCTGGTGGCACACAATGCTCCTGTGTTTGGGTGGTGAGAAGCTGTCTCGGAGCCTGGCCGGCTCCCATCGGGTTGCTGGCAGCAGGCTGCCTGCAGTCCACCCTGTTAGTGTGCCTCGTTGGGTCTAATTACAGTCGGTGTGGTGACGAAGAGGGTGGACAGTGGCAGGAGTGGCTTCCTGCAAGTGACAGGGCTGAGGTTTCAATGACTGGGTTACTCACTCCAGCAGGGCGTTGCAGGAACTCTGCAAGCCAGGACGGGTCCTTTGGGGCACTGGAGCTGCCAGGAGCCCTGGGCTGGGCCAGCCCCAGCAGCCCCTTCTCTTGGGGAGCCGTTCCAGGGCCATGTGTGGCCCCACATGGCGCGGTGGGATGAGCCAGGGAAGCGGGCTGGTCCCTAACCTCCGGTGTCTGTGTCTCCTCCAGCTCCCCTGCGGCGCAGGATGAACCCACTGGCCTCCTGCCTGGGYCTGTGGCTCCTCTGCCAGCTCCCCTCCCTGGCCTCGGGGACACGGGTGGTCTACAAAGTGCAGGAGGAGCAGCCCCCCAACAGCCTCATCGGGAGCCTGGCCTCTGACTACGGCTTGCCGGACATCGGGCACCTCTACAAGCTGGAAGTGGGGGCCCCGTACCTCCGTGTGGATGGCAAGACTGGGGACATCTACACCACAGAGACCTCCATCGACCGTGAGAGCCTGCGGGAGTGCCAGCATCTGATGCCTGGAGAGCCCTGCTTCCTGGAGTTCGAGGTGTCCATCACCAACCTGAACGGGAACGGCAGCCCGCGCCTGCTCGAGGGSCAGATCGAGGTGCTCGACATCAATGACAACACCCCCAACTTCGCCTCGCCTGTCCTCACGCTCTCCATCCCYGAAAACACCAACATCGGGACACTCTTCCCCATCCCCTTGGCCATGGACCGAGACTCGGGCCCCAATGGCGTTGCCTCCTACGAGCTGATGGCTGGTCCGGAGGCACAGGAGCTCTTTGGGCTGCAGGTGGCCGAGGACCAGGACGAAAAGCAGCCTCAGCTGATCGTCATGGGCAACTTGGACCGGGAGCAGTGGGACTCCTAYGATCTGACCATCAAGGTGCAGGATGGGGGGAACCCCCCGCGGGCCAGCAGYGCCCTGCTCCGCATCACCATCCTGGACATGAACGACAATGCRCCCAAGTTCGAGAAGGCCCTGTATGAGGCAGAGCTCTCCGAAAACAGCCCCGTGGGGCACTCTGTCCTCCAGGTGAGTGCAGGGGGATCCCCTCCTTCCTGGCTCCCCTCCTGCCTGGCTGCAGGGACAGCCCAGGGAGCATCAACACGGCCGTTGTTCCTTCAGGGAGAAGGGAGGGTCAGATGGAGGAGCCCATGGTGTCTGGCAGGTCCCTGGGATGTCACACCTGCTCCAGCAGGGTTGGAAAGGATGTGCAGGAAGATGCAGCTGGATCAGGGCAGCAGGACACGGCTGAGGGGCAGCAGTGGGGCTGCAGGGAGCAGGGTTCCGAGTTACTGGGAGGGCTGGGGCCCAAGGGCCACCRGGAGGCTGGCTTGGGTCCAGAGCAGTCTCCGTGCTGCCCACAGACAAGACATAGACCCTTTCATGAGCTGCATTCCCTTGGCTGCTCCATGGAAACTCAGGAGGTGGGGACAGGGAGCATCCCTGCTGCCTGCGTTGGGGCTGGCCATGGCTCCGGGGGTGCCCTGCTGCCTGCAGGAAGCGAGGGCTCTGCTCCGTCTCGGGCAGTGCTGCAAACTGGCCCGGGGAGCCCAGGGGGCTGGATCKTGGTGGATTTGGCTTGGAGGGGGCATTGAGATGATAGTAGTCGACATCTGTTTATCTGCAGCTGCCATCTTAATAAGCGGAGCGCGGCCAGCTCTCATCTGCCTGCTAATTCTGATGTGAATTTTTTAAGAATTCATTTTTCACTGTTAAGAGAATGGGAGTTGGAAGCAGATAAGGGAGCTGCATGGCCGGGAGGAGAATGGGCTGAGACGCCGCTGCTGCCATTGCTCAGCTTTTATCTTTCAGGGGGAAAATGACTTCCGCCTGTTTTGTGAGTGGAGGTAAAAGGTGGAATTTACATTTAACAACTTTCGTTCTCCATCCAAATCTGCTGAGCAAGATAACGGCGGAGCAGCAAATGGTGCAGAGAAGAGGCTGCTCAGAGAGCCGATTAGGGAGGCAAATGTTAGACAAACCTCATCTTCTTTAGAAAGCAAATAATAGGTGTMGAGGCAGGTTTATGGGGATGCAGGGCTCCTGGCGGGCGGGCAGGGATGGACGGTGCCGTGCAGGGCTTAGGCAGCCCCAGTACCTGCCTGGCTGCATCCCTGGGTGCCRCGATGGAGCTGCTGCAGCTCCGCGCATCGCTGCCTCCCTCTCGCCCTCACCTGAGCCAGGCAGCTGCTCCAGCCCCTCCTCGAGGGCACAGCTGGAGCTGTCCCTCCCTGTTGCTGGCTGGGTCTCAGCGGCACGGTTCSGGAGGATTCCCTGCATGCCAGAGCCGGCCGGGAGGGGAGCGCGGCCGACYGGCCCAGCCGGTTTCTCCGGAAGAGCGAGGCAAAGCCTCTGTGCCCGAGGGCGGCTCCCAGCTGCTCTGCCGGTCCCAGGCTCTTTGCCCCACAGTCCTTGGCCCCATAAGAGGAAATCCTGGTTTTTCCCCAGGGAAGGCCACGGCGGTTTGCGGAGGGGTTTGCTCCACCATGCCCTCCTCCATTGTCACCGTTTGTCCCTCTGTCCCCCAGGTGAAAGCCAACGACTCAGACCAGGGTGCCAACGCCGAGATCGACTACTCCTTCCACCAGGCCTCGGACATGGTGCGGCGGCTGCTGCGCCTGGACCGCGCCACGGGGCTCATCACCGTGCAGGGCCCCATCGACCGCGAGGACATCGGCACCCTCAAGTTCTCCGTCATGGCCAAGGACAAGGGYGCCAACCCCAAGAGCGCCCGCACGCAGGTGGTGGTCACCATCAAGGACATGAACGACAATGCGCCCTCCATAGAGATCCGGGGCATAGGGCTGGTCACCCACCAGGATGGCATGGCAAACATCTCGGAGGATGTGCCAGTAGAGACAGCAGTGGCTCTGGTGCAGGTGTCCGACCGAGATGAGGGCGAAAACGCCGTGGTGACCTGCGTGGTGGCTGGTGACGTCCCGTTCCAGCTGCGCCAGGCCAGCGAGACGGGGAGTGACAGCAAGAAGAAATACTTCCTGCAGACCACCACGCCGCTGGACTATGAGTCGGTGAAGGAGTACACGATTGAGATTGTGGCCGTGGACTCAGGGAACCCGCCCCTCTCCAGCACCAACTCCTTGAAGGTGCAGGTGATGGACGTCAATGACAACAARCCGGTCTTCAGCCAGAGCTTCACCGAGGTGGCCTTCCCTGAGAACAAYGAGCCTGATGATCTGGTGATGGAGGTGAGTGCCACTGATGCTGACAGCGGCTCCAACGCCAAGCTGGTTTATTCCCTGGTGACTGACCCCTCCTCCAAGGGCTCCTTCACCATCGACCCTGACTCTGGGGAGATCCGGGTGAAGGCGGTGCTGGACCGAGAGCAGCGGGAACGCTACGAGTTCTTGGTGATGGCGGAAGATAAGGGCAGCCCCAGCCTGACGGGCACAGCATCTGTGGCCATCAACGTCATGGACAGGAATGACAATGACCCCAAGTTCATGCTGAGCGGCTACAACTTCTCGGTGATGGAGAACATGCCGCCCCTCAGCCCTGTGGGCATGGTGACGGTCATCGATGCTGACAAAGGAGAAAATGCCCGGATCCAACTGTCGGTGGAGCAAGACAATGGRGATTTTGTCATCCAAAATGGCACTGGCACCATCCTCTCCAGCATCTCTTTYGACCGGGAGCAGCAGAGCACCTACACCTTCCGACTCAAGGCGGTGGACGGTGGGGATCCCCCCAGATCTGCCTATGTGGGAGTGACCATCAATGTCTTGGATGAGAACGACAATGCCCCCTTCATCACTTCCCCCTCCAATGCCACCTACAAGCACATCCTGCCCCACACCAGCCCCGGCCAGCAGGTGAGCAAGGTCAAGGCAGAGGACATCGACTCGGGCATCAACGCCGAGCTGATCTACAGCATCACAGGAGGCAACCCCTTCGAGCTCTTCCAGATCTCCCCGCAGAGCGGAGACATCACCCTGGAGAAGGAGATCCTGCGCAAGCACCACGGCCTGCACCGTCTGGTGGTGCGTGTCAACGACAAGGGCAAGCCCTCGCGGCACGGCACGGCCCTGGTGCACTTCTATGTCAACGAGACGCTGGCCAACCGCACGCTGCTGGACACGCTGGTGGGACACAGCCTGGACACCCCACTGGACATCGACATCGCCGGCGACCCCGAGTACGAGCGCAGCAAGCAGCGGAGCAACATCCTCTTTGGGGTCATCGCCGGCATCGTGGCCGTCACCCTGGTCATCGTGCTGGTGGTCCTGGTGCGCTACTGCCGGCAGCGTGAGGCCAAGAGCGGCTACCAGGCGGGCAAGAAGGAGACCAAGGACCTGTACGCGCCCAAGCAGGCCAGCAAGAGTGGCAAGAGCAAGGGCAAGGTGAAGAAGAGCAAGTCTCCCAAGCCGCCCAAGCCCACGGAGGACGAGGAGGAGACGGGGCTGCAGAAATCRCTCAAGTTCAACCTCATGAACGACTCCGTCAGTGACAGCCCCCGGATCCACCTGCCCCTCAAYTACCCTCCGGGCAGCCCAGACCTGGGCCGCCACTACCGCTCCAACTCGCCGCTGCCCTCCATCCAGCTGCAGCCTCAGTCACCCTCCGCCTCCAAGAAGCACCAAGTGGTGCAGGACCTGCCGGCCACCAACACCTTTGTTGGCACCGGGGACAACAACTCGACGGGCTCCGAGCAGTACTCGGACTACAGCTACCGCACCAACCCCCAGAAATACACCAATAAGCAGGTAGGAGAGCTCATCCTGAGGCCAGCAGCGGCCCCGCCGCTGCACCGGGGAGCCATCTGGACAGAGGTGTGGGAGTGAGCGTGGACTGGCCCTCAGCCCTGCATGTGTGGCCCGGGGGGCTGGCGTTGGACTACCCCGGAGCCGAGCCACGGAGCCTGGGCATGGGGCAGGGAGGGGATGGAGAYGGTGTAGGGGGAGCCAAAAACTGTCGGAGCCCTTGTCAGAGTGCCCGGGGCTGGGTCCTGGTGGCGCTGCCTGGGTGACGGTGACGCGAAGGGCGCTGCATGTGTGTGCCTCTGCATGAGGGGCTTGGGGCAGGGAATGCCAACCCCCTCTGGGGACCAACTAACTCTGAGAGCACCRAGGAGGGCAATGCCCACSCTCCCAACCCTCCCTCTGCTTGGGCTGGCTCGTGGGGAGGAGGGACTGGTCGTGCCCCTGGCTCAGCCAGGCTSCAGCCCTGCCCTGCTCYAGGGAGCAGCTGGGAAGGCTCTGGCCTCGCTGTTGCCAGCCCGGCTCTGCTGGTGCGGCTGAACCTGCCACCATCCCTGCGCCAGGGCACCTCAAAGGGAGCTCTGTGTCCGCTGCGGCTGCCTGGGCAGGTGGGGCTGGGYGGAGGAGCAAAGCTCTGCCTTTTTCCCAGGCTCAGGCTCTGGCTTCCCCCAGGCTCAGGCCCTCTGCCACAGCCAGCACGGTGAATTCTGGGCTTCCCTTAGTGCCAGAGCTGGGCCCGGGGCTGTGGCTCAGCGGGAGAGGGGCAGYGGTTCCTGGTGGCCTGGGAATGGCCCGGCCATGCGGCGGGGCTGGGGCTGTGCTGGGGGARAGGGGCACCGGGGTCTCTGCTGCGGTCGGGTCACTGCTCTTGGTGTCGCCGGGGGGTTCTCTGCGTGCGGGCAGGGCGGAGGCAGGTCTTGGCTGCTCGCTGGTGTGCACTGGAGCTTGGAGCTGAGCCACGAGGTCGTGGGCTGAGCGCGGAGCTTGCAGGACCCTCTTTCTCGGGCTGTCCGGCCACTTAGGAGCTTGCACCACGTTTCTGCTTTGGCAGCTCTGTCCTTAACCAGCCAGGGAGGGAGAGGGGGAGCGAGTGCCTGTGGCTTTGCCTTCTTYCTGGGGCCCCATGGGTGAGGACCACCCGCTCCCCCCCTGCTGTACCCCTGTGCCCCATGAGACCCCTGCCCCCTTCTTTGTACCCCRGTGAGCGGCAGGCTGGGCTCCTGCCGTGGGGCTGAGCTCAGCTGCCCTGTTGGATTTGACTTCAATAAAGTTTTCTATTTTTGACCGCTTGTGCCTTATTTTCCCTGCTGYCCCTGAAGAGGCTCTCACTCCCAGCAATTTCCCAGGCATATTTTCCATGCCATCGGCCACTGGAGCACTCGGGCCCTGCGGAGGCCAGAAGTGATGCTCACGTGGGCTGCYCATCTCCACAAACCCTCCACCAAACCCCAGTGTGCCCAATCCTCATGGTGCCGACCYTTCATCCCCAGGCTGGCATCTCCCATGTCCAGGCCCTCTAAGGATGTTCCTCTCACGTTCCAAACACGGGTACAAACACACACACACAAGGACATGTGTGGATATGGATGCAGTCCGAGCCACAGACCAGCCCGCCYGACCTTTTTCCACCCCAGCTTCTCCTGGTTGATCCCCACATCCTCTTGAGCCACACCCACGTCCCAAAGCCAGAGCGTGGCAGAGCAGATCCCTGAGCCTGGCTAGCGTGACCCAAATCCCGCCAGCACGGGCTGGCAGCCGCCTGCTCCCGCCCGCCGCAGTGCTGCAACGAGGGCGCACGCCGCTGCAGATGGAGCCTTGGCGTGTCAGCAGCACCCGGATCCTGGCGCTCCCCCACCCTCCGAGGTGATGGGAAGGAGAGGTTATCCCAGGAAGTCTTGCTGGAGCTGGATGGTCCTGCTCCCCATGCAGATGGCCCTGAGTGGGATTTCCTGGCAGGATGGATGAGGGTGATGCCAATGCTCAGGGTCTTGTCTCCAGCTGTTTGGAGAATGGACGGATCCTGGTAGATTAGCCCAGCATCCCCCTCCCACCATCCAACCACCCCATCTCAGGGACCCCYTCCCTGGCCACTCGTTCCTGTTTCTTCTGGTGTTTCTTCCCAACTGGGACATCCACGCCTGCTCCTGTCACACCAGCTCACCTCTCCCCCAGGGCTCCCCTGGCCGCACCAGGCTGCCGGGGCAGAGGAGCTCTGGCGCTGGGAGAGATTAGATCAGCCGGGGAAACCAGTGGTTCTGGCTTCGGTGGTTTGAGCCCTGTGCCAGCCTTGGCTCTCACAGCCTCCTCGTTTGTTTTGCTAACAGCATAAGGTTTTATCTTGAACCATCCAGGAAGTGTCTGGGCCTCCTGGGCAGGCAGGGCTGGGACCCGCGGGGAGATTTGATGGCTGCAGAGGAGGAAAGGAGACACCAGCAACCACCTCYATAAGTGCTCCCCGCGGGGCTGGGCAGGGCAGTCTGGGGGCTTGGCTCAGCCCTGCTATCTGCTACCCTTTGGGAACTTTCTGAGACAAGTTTCCCTTCCTTCCCTGTCCTCAGCAGCTCTTTGATGAACCCGGGGTGAGAATGCAGGCGCTGGCGTGGGGAGCGGCTCTTTCTTCTGCCTGGCTCCCAGGCTCCATCCTTTTTTTACCGGGTGGGGCTATTCTACATCCTTTTTCAAGACTGCCCCGGGTCCTCCCAGCCCCCCACCACCCGGGAAGGCGGCTGGAGTGGTGTGAACTTGAGCGAGCTCAGCAGAGGCTCCTGCACCWGCCCGCGGGCTCGGAGCGCGGTGCAGCATTAATTACTCTCTGCGGGGGGGAGGAGAGGAATATTGTAGCTGTAATGGACAGAAATGAAATCGTCTTGTTTGAGAATTTAGCTCCCAGTCTCCATAAATTGCAGGTTTAGGTGCTGGCAGATGTCTGGGAAAGTCTCCCACTGTCCTGGGTCAGTGGGTTTTCTCAAGGTCGTTCGCGTGGAATGAGCTGATAAATGGATCCAGCAAGGAGCTGCAGATGGAGCTGAGGGTTCATGGGGGACCTGCCCTGCTTTTCCCCWGTTTCAGAGTCGCTGTGCTGGGAGCTGTTCCTCAGCACTGGGAATCAGCTCCTGCTCCCGGGATCAGCTGGGCTTGGGTCAGATCTGGCTCTGCCGGGCTGAGATCGAATGGGTGAGGCGTCGCTGAGGTCCCAGGGGTGCAGACCCCTGGATCTGCTGGGAAGAGTGGCTGTGCCAAAACAGGCAGCCTGTGAGCATCAGGGGGTGCCTGGGGGAGCTGCAGGGGTGAGGAGCGAGTTGGACACCGTGCTGGGGCATTGGTGAGGGTGCTGAGGGCACCACGGGCGAGGCAGGAAGGTGCGGTGACCTGGCAGGTCTGTGCTGGGGACCTGATGGCAGGGAGTGACAGCACCGTGGGGTGTTTGGGACTTCAAAATAAAGGGTTTCAGCCACGGGAGACGAGCAGCCCCGTGGTACAGCCTGAGCCAGCGTGGGTGTGCGCAGGCAGTGGTGACAGCGGGGTGTACCCAGCCCGCACCCTGTGCGTGGGAGGTGACAGCAGGGCGCTCACAGCCAGCACCCCATGGAGGTGGCAGGGAGGGGAGTGCAGTCTCTGTGACAGGACACGCGTACAGGCTGTGTAGGGAATKCAGGGGGTGCAGTCAGAGTGTCCCTGGGGGAAGGTGGCACAGGGCAGGGTAMAACCCCTGTCCCCAAGGAGATGGCAGTGGGGGCTGTGCAGCCTGGACATGGCGGGAGGTGGCACTGGGGGTGCACAGCCCCAGGGGGAGGGGACACAAGGCTGTGCACAGGCTGTGCTGTGGGGAGGGTGGCAGTGGGGTGCACAYAGCCCTGGTGACARCAGGTGACAGCAGGGGTGCTCAGCCTCGGGCAGGTGATGACTCCTCTGTGTGTCTGCAAGGAGATGGTGGCACTCACTGTCCCCAACCCACTGAGGAGGTCTTTGGGTCTCGCCTGCCAGGCAGTCTCTGGCCCCACCAGCATTGGGGACCTCGTTCTTCTGGGTCACCCAGCCTGTGCTCCTTGCCTGGGGGTCCCCACCTGGGGCTGGGTGACAGCACTGCCSAGTTCCCCTCTTGCCATTCCTCCCYGCATCTCATTCCTCCTGCCCTCCTCCTCCTGTCCCTTCTCATAGCCTCAGCCTCTCCCCTGCCTGATTCCCTTGGGGCCAGCCCTGGCCTTTCCTAGTTGGGATCTGGGGAACTGCTCCTTTCCCCCCGAGCCTCCCCTCTTCTTTCCCGGCCATGTCTGCTTCTCTCCCCACTCTCTCCTGATCYCTCCCTTCACCCTGGCTTTCCCCASTCCCTCCTGACTGCGCTGGCCCCAGCACAGAGGGATGCTGAGCCCTCCCAGCACAAGGCTGAGCCCCTGGCTGGCTGTGCCGGCCGAGCTGTGGATCCTGTGGGATGAAAGCCCTGGCTGTGTGTGCGGCCGCCCGCTCCAAGGCTCCCTGATTGATATTCGCGGCACCGCTCTGCCCGCTCGGCCGGGCTCTCAGCTGCAGTGCTGTTCCCTGGAGCAGGGCCCAGCCCTGCAGGCTGCTTCACCCGACACCCAGACCCTGGGGCAGAACCCGGGGCTGGGGATGGGTGTGTCCCCGTGGTCCCTGGGTGTCCCCGTAGTCCCTTGGTGTCCCCGTGGTCCCTGGGTGTCCCTGTGGTCTCTGGGTGTCCCCGTGGTCCCTTGGTGTCCCCATGGTCCCTGGGTGTCCCCGTGGTCCCTGGGTGTCCCCAGGCACGCAGTGACCCCTCAGCCTGGGGGGTCCAGGGGCTGTGGATGGGGTGAAGCACCAAGGGTGGGATGCAGCTGGAGGGGGTGGAGGTGGGGTGTTCCCGGGTGGGGACAGAGCTGGGATGTTCTGCGATGTTCTGGGATGGGATGGGATGTTCTGGGATGGGATGGAAGGAGGTTGCAGTAATGAGAGGGTGTGGGATGTAGGGCAGGCTGGGGAGGGTATTTGGAGTGAACAAGGGCTGAGGAACATCTGGAGCAAAGGGCAACGAGTGGTGGGATTGTGACAGGGGCTGGGAGGGCAGCCCTGGGAGCCGTGGGACAGCAGCAAAGGGGTGGCTGCGGTGCTCTGGTGTCCCTGGGGCTGGTGACCAGCTGGACCCCCAGCACGAATGTCCCCAAGTGGGGCTGTGTCAGGGCGGGTTACAGGACCTCCTTAGTGGTTTGTGGGGTGTGGGACACTCAGCCCTGGTGGTGCCCTGGCAAATCTCCCTCTGACCAGCACATCCTTTGGAATGCTGAGCCCTGTGCCAGSCTMACATCTCCTTCCTCCCCCTCCACCMCCRTCCCCACACAGCCCTGTCCTGTGGGAGCACCTGCTAGGAGCCCTGGGCACAGCCCATGCCCAGGGCACAGCTCTGCTCCCAGGCCAGCCCAGCTGCCATTGCACAACCCAGCTCTGCTCCYGGGAGGAACCAAGATGGTCAGTGGAGATTATTGCAAAAGAGGCTCTTCTTGCCATGCCCTGATCCTTCAGTGCCCCAGAAAGCACAGCTGAGGCACAGCAGGGTTGAACAGGGCTGAGGAGGTCACCCCTGGCATTTTGGTGCCCGTTTTCTTGTCGCCTCTGACTATGGCTGCAGCATCCACCGGTCCAACCTGGGTGAAGCTCAGCCTTGGCTTCACCTTGGGGAGTCAGATTTGCAGCTCAGACTCTCTCAGCTTCCCCCCAGCAGGTTGATCTTGCATTTTGCCTTGACCCTTTCTGTAGTTCAAGGAGGGTTGTAAGAAGGGTGGAGAGACTTTTTATACAGGCAGAGAGTGATAGGACAAGGGGGAACTGTTTTAAATTAAAAGAGGAGAGATTGAGATGAGATACTGGGAAGGAATTCCTCCCTGGGAGAGTGGGGAAGCCCTGGCACAGGGTGCCCAGAGAAGCTGTGGCTGCCCCTGGATCCCTGGCAGTGCCCAAGGCCAGGTTGGACAGGGCTTGGAGCAGCCTGGGACAGTGGAAGGTGTCCCTTCCCATGGAATGGGATGAGCTTTGAGGTCCCTTCCAACCCAAACCATTCCATGATTCTGACTTTCTGACCTGTTCTGGAGGTCTCTGCACCCTGGAGGACCTTCTCTCCATATCCCACCAGCAGTAAGGGCTTCTTTACTCAGTGTGATTCCCAGTTCAACCCCGTGGCTGAGTGCACAAGAGGAAGAGGAGGTCAGGCAGAGGAGCAGAGAGAAAACAACTCCTCCAGATCCCTTAGAAAACATTCCTGGTTGTTTTGCATCAATGCCTTGTGTGGTGGAAGCTGTTTACTGCCTCAGCCCTTCAGCTGCTGGCAGAGAAGCGTGGGTGGGTTTGTGGTGGCAGCGTGGGCTGTGACCTGCCAGGAGAGCACGAGAAAGCTCCACCACCTCATCATTCCCATCCTTCTGGCACTCACAGCCTGGCCTTGTGGGTCCTGCCCAGAGATCCCYGCAGATGCCCCTTTCCCAGGATGTAAACATCCTTCTCAGCCCCTCCCGGCTTGCCAAACACCCGCTCTGATCTCCCATCTGCACATGGCACCGGGAGGCTGGCACGTTCCATCAAAGCCAGGATCTGTCCTTCGGGGTGGGCAGCGAAYCCCCATCTCTCACAGGGAGCTGATCCTGCTCCGGAGCTGTCGGAGCAGCCTGTCCTGATTCAGCTCCTTGGAGACATCTTGAAAGGCCCGAGCAACCTGAAAGCCTGGAGCTGTTTTGCTCCCACTTGGCCTGGTTTTCACATCCTCGCAGCTCCCCCGTGCTCGGCAGCAGCTGCCGGGGATGCTCCGGCAGAGATCAGCCCTGCTGGGGRCACCTCTTGGCTGAGCTCTGGCCTGAGCTCCTGCTGGAAGTGTCCTGCTGGAGTGATGGGGGATGTGCCTCTCACATTGATCCATTCATCTTGCTGCTCCTTCAGCAAAAGCACTCGAGCCCCGTGGAAAGCCGTGGGAAGCAGAATCAGTGTTTCAGATGTGTGAAGAGCCCTTCGTTCTCATTCAGGCTGGGCAAGACCTTTCGGGCTGTTGTGATTCCAGGCACTGCAAGTGCCTGGAGGAGCTTGGGTGGGTTTTTCTCCAAGGATTTCAAGTGAATCAGTTTATTAKGGACCATCAGGGTGCCTCTTGACCAGAGAGCTCAGAAATCTTTGCTAATGTGCAGGAAATTTGTTTGGATCTGGTTTGGCCAAGGATGTGACAGCAATCCAGGGATTCAGGGAGCTCATCCATCCCGGGGGTCCTGTGCTGGTGGGAATGGTAATTAGAGCAGTACAGGGAAGATAAGTGGTCCTAAGAACCCTTCCTATGACCTGTCCTACCTGTTTGCTGTCTCCAGAGGAAGGTTTGTCTCACCCAGTATCACTCTTCATCGGGAGGTGCAGACCACTGAAGGGAGGGCTCTGCCCATCTCTGTGGCCTGTGGGTGCCCAGGCCTCGGGAACAGACACAATTCCATAGGCAAACAGGAAAAGTTGCTGCTCTTTGCCCATGGAAATAGAGCTGACTGCAAAACAGGTTTGCCCTCAGAGGAAAAWTTTCAATTTGGAAGCAAATCAGCAGGAATTGACAGTTTTCCCCTATTTCCCAAGTCAATCAGAATATATATTATATATAAATATATTTTTTTCCTAGTGATTTCTAAAGGCGTGATTCTGACTGACCTTTTTGAGTTGAGCTCCGTAATTAATCCTTGGCTGGAGTCCTTAAGTGAAAGGTACCTTTGCAAGAGCATCATTTTTTCATTTTCACGTGTCAGCAAAGATCTCCCCCCCTGCCCCAACCCTGAAACAAGGAGCTCGCTTGAATAATGATCTGATTTCGGCAAATTGACAGGTTTTCTGTGGAAGGGCTTCCGTGGAAGCATTCCTGGTTATCTCTGGGGTTTTTTGTAATAAAGTCCTGAGTCTACATCTTCGGCCCCCCTCCTCTCTCCAGAGCCTTCGGTGCTCCCTGTCAGCTCCACTGGGTGCGACTGGGAGCCAGATTAGCTCATTATTTTCCCAGCATTATTTTCCCACTCTGCAGCTGTTGGGTTCCTTGAGGGTTTTATTCAAGTGTTGCTCCCAGTCCTGGAAGCTTTTTCTCCCGGGGATCTTCAGATGGTTTTAAAGTAATTATGAGACCTCCTGCTGCATCCAGGGCAATTTCCACTCCACACCAACCACCTCCAGAATAGCTCCATTATCAGCTGGATAGTGACAGACATTTCAGGACAGCGCAGCCAGGCCAATTTAGACATCATTCCACAAAGATTATGACCCCTTTCGATTTTCCCATTCACCCTGGCGATGATTTATTTCCATATTTTCCTCGCCCGCCTTCATTTCACCCAAAGAAAAGCCAAATGGCACCTCCTGGATGGGCTCAGAGCTGGGATAGGCTGGGGGTTAGGCAGGCTCTGTCCCCAGGCTGCCTAAATGGGTTTCTAATTGCGTTAGATCTTGCTCTGAGTTAGATAAATTCGATCTGACCAGGCAGGTTGGCACYGGGCTTTGGCGGCTTCTTTGAGCATCATGCAAATTTCAGGAGGCTTCAGGGCACCTATGTGGAGTCAGCCCGCATTTTCCCTGGATTTATTCATTAAATAGTGCCTCGGGAGCTGATGTCCATTTGAGGCTGGCTGCTCTGCTATCATTATTTCGGCAGGACTTGGAGACTGGCTCTGCTGACTGCAAGGTCAGCACTCGCTAATTGTCAGCTGAGCTGCCCCTTAGAAMGGGGAGCAGGTGCTTTTTGGGGCAGCACCTGGGTTTGGGAGCCGGGATTCCGTGGGTTCCTGCGTGTCTTTCCTCTGGTTGTGGATCCCTTCCCTGGTACTTCGTCAGCGGGGAAAGAGCTGAAGGGTCATTGGGTTCTTGTGGGATTTGTGCCACCACACAAGACCCCATGAGCACCGTGGAGAAGAGCTGTCACCTCGTGGCTGATGTGCCCTGTGGGACCCCAGTGGCTGCGGTGGGGTGACCCCAATAAAGTGTMACAGATCACAGGGCTGGGCCTTCAACTGTGCTGGTGCTCCTGCCCAGAATTGTCAGGGTTCTTTGGAGAGAACACCRTCAGAGACGAAATTTTGGGAGGGTCTGAAAAAGAGAATCCTTTGGGGGGATTCAGAGGGAATCCTTTGAATAAAGGATGGGTCTCTTGCAGTTGTGCACAGACCACACCTTTGCTTGGAGATGGGTCCATCTGTCCCCCTGCCGTGTCCAGAGCAGGCAGAGCCCGTGAGACCTGACCCCATGCTCTCAATTCCTTTCTGGGAATGCAGATGTGGTGTGGCTGGAGAACTCCTGGAGGACCCCCTGGCCACCAAGGGCAGGAGCAGAGGGTAACTGTAATGCCAGGGGGTGACACCAAGCCGGGGCTGAYACACCAACCCTGTCCCTCAGGGCACTGCTGTGCCAGGAAACGCCCTGAGCTCTTCACATCACTTCAGAGTGAGTGCAGAACGGGCAGTGGTGCTCCTGGCGGGCTTCTCCTCCAAAAATCACCACAGTGGCTGGACAATGAGCTGCTGAGGGGTCACAGAAAAGGATGGGAAGAGCTGTCCCAGCTCCATGCTCGCCCCAGCACAGCATAGCACAGCACAGCAGCACTCGTGGCTCAGAGGAGCTGTGAAATGGTCGGCTCAGTGACGAGCCGAGCCCGTGTCCTGTTTCCTGGAGCTCCAGCCTTGCCCTGGCTGGTTTTGGCAATTTGGCTCCAGCTTTCCTCGAGGCTTGCCCTGGTTTCCATGGACATARCATTCCCCTCAGCCTCCTGCTCCGAAGACTGTGCTGCTCTGCGATGGAGCCCCGCTCCTCTCCAGGCAGAGCAAAGGATTCCCAATTCTCGTCCCGGGGTTCGTTCACAGCACGGCCCCTGGGTTTATCTCTTCCTCCCCGTTTCAGGGATGTTGCAGCGCTCCAGGTTGGTCTGTAAAGGAGAGGGGATCATGAATCCGTGTGAAGTTGAGTAACTCCCGCCCCACAATGGCTCCCTTGTCGCTTATTTTGATATTCCGGGCGCTGGCGCTGACATTGCCTTTCACTCCCGGCCCTGTGAGTTGCTGCATTGTGGCGGCTGTTGGGGAAGCAGCTCCTTTGGCAGCTGCCTGAAAGGAGCTTCTGGCGTGTGGGGAGAGGGCAGGAGCCTCTGGAAGCTGCCAGGGGAGCCCGGGAGCCGCGATCCTGCGCTGGGATCGGCAGCCAGCCGGTTAAAGAGGGCTGGATTTGGTTAAAGAGGGCTGGATTTGGTTAAAGAGGGCTGGATTTTCCCCTCGGCGCCCGGGGAGGGGGAGCAGGGTGGCTCCTCTCCGTTCCTGCCAGCAGGAAAAGGGTGCCCGGGGCGGATTTTCTGGTTTCCTCTGTGAACAATGGGATTTCTCCTGCCGCTCGGTCCCTGCCCTCTGCACAGGGGTGACCCTGTGGGGTTTGTGGGGACGGTGACGCCCCACATTCCTGTTCCCTCCTGGTGCTGCTCTTGTTTGGGCTGAGTTTGTTTTCCCTGGGTTTAGCAAAGAGGATCTGCCCGGTGCCGGTCCTGGTGGGAGCTGGAGATATCTGAAGGAAGGGAAGAGGCCGGAGGGAGCAGAGGGGCTGAGGAGTGGGGGGGTCCCTTTAGCCCCATCCAACATCCCTGAGTGGGAATCCTCATGGAATAATTAAGATTGGGAAAGATGTCCRAGATCATCAAGCTTTGATGTCTCTSCCCTTCATTCCTTGAACACCTCCAGGGATGGTGATTCCACCACCCTCCTTCCAATGCCTGGCCATCTTTTCCATGAAGAAATTTCTCCCAGTATAATTTTTCCTGTCGTGCCCCCATGGCAGAGGACATCATCAGCACAGGCAGGGGTTGGTGCTGGGGTGTTTGGGGTGTGCAGTTAGGACTGGGCAGGTCAGGGACAGCCCATGAAAATTCCTCTCCAAAACAAGTTCCTGCTACTGCCAGACGAGCCCCAAAACTGCAGCTGTGGGTTTGGG
>NW_026623935.1:140216-159677 GCF_030028575.1 Malurus melanocephalus | reverse complement strand
GGGAAGGGCAGCAGAGCTGGAAGGGGCACAGGGAAGGGCAGCAGAGCTGGCCAGACCTGCCCGGTGTCTCCAGGAGGAGCTGGTAGAGCAGGGATTTGTGGGTTTCAAAAGGGGCAGAGCAAAGAGCAATTACTGCAGTTTCCTCAGAACCCTGCAGGCTGGAGAAGTTCAAGGCAGAACGTGCAGGCAGCAGARGCAGGAGCAAAGGAAAGAGCTCTGCCAGCGAGCACATGGGCCGGGAGTTCACGGCTGGGGGATCCGCGGAGGCCGGAGCAGGCACGGCCTCCAAAAGGCAGGAGAGCACTTCACAGAGGCTGGGGGTCATCAGAGGGAGAGCTGCAAACCATTCCTCCTCGGGAAAAACCCCCGAGCTGCGCAGCACACAACCTGCAGGGTGTCCCAACATCTCCATCAGTGCATCCCTGCGGGAAGAGCGGGACAGAAGCTCAGTTTGACCCTCAGGGGTGGGGCTGGCACAGGTCTCCCCATCAGGAATAGCACAGCGAGCACTGGGGAGCCCTTCAAASGAGGGGTTTTTAATCCAAAACCACAATTTCTCAGCTGAGAAAATAGACWGCTCTGCCCCAAATCCCATTCCAGCACAGTGGCAGCAGTTGGRAACAGGAAACCAATAAATACTGGGGGTAAAAGGAGGGAGTTACAGCAATTAGGAGAAATGAGTCGTTCTGGAGTGTAGAAAATTAACAAGCAAAGCTGGAGACATTGGGGGAAAATCAATTATTACAAAGTCAACACAATAAGTGCTTTAAAAAATGCACCGGGAAAGAGGTGGAATCCAGGAACTGTCAATTCCAAGTGGAGATTGCAAAATTGTTAATTATGGAGAAAAATGCAAAAGTATTCAGTAAATAGTTGGAGTAATTTGGGCTGAGACATAACGACGTAGGATGTGGGACCTGCCCATGCACCGGTAACTACAAAGGCTTTCAAAAGAGAGATATTTGGCATGACTGAATGGAATAATTTGTACCAAGAGTGGGATGTCTCTGATCCAGAGGTGTCCACGGAGCCGGGGATGGGCAGGATTGGGAGGGCAGTGATGCCACGAGCAGCTGGAAGAGCTGGGGCTGTGCAGTGCTCGCTGTCCTCGGCAGCCCCAGGGAACAACTGGATTAATGGCTAAAGCAGGGAGCTGGCTGATGGAAATAGCACTGACGTCAGTCACCATGCCTGATGGCAGAGGACACTGGGCACTGGCATTACGTGACAGGTCTGGCTTTTAAACCTTTCCTTAGGCATGGTCCTGGCCTCCATGAGGAACAAGGTCTGCTCCAGGCATTGCTGAGGGGCTGGAGAGGCAGAGCTGGTTTGTGTTGGGTGCAGAGCAGTTGGAGACTGATGGGTGTGTTTAGCTGATAATATTGTTTTTTTAAAATTTATTTTTATTATTATTATTATTGTTGTTGTTGTTATTATTCATTATTATAGTTATTATTTTGCATGAGCACTACTCTCAGGTTGGGCATCAGGAGGAATTTCTCCATGGAAAGGGTGGTCAGCCACTGGCCAGGGAAGGTTTGGAGTGCCCATCCCTGGAGGTGTTCAAGGAACATGGACATGGAACTCAGTGCTTGGGCTGGGGATTGGGCACAGGTTGGACTCGATGACCTTAGAGGGTTCTTCCCACTGGGAATTCTGTGATTGTAAGCACAGAATTGTGAGGCAGATGACGMTCTGGTTTATGCAGAGCTTGGAGAAGGAAAGCTTGGCTGGGATTCCTGGTGGAGCGAGGCTCTCCTGGATCTGCTCCTCGGCCGCGGCGCCGTGCCCGCTGCCACTCCACATCGCAATCGCCCATCTGGAAGGAAATCTAAAATCRCCACTGATAAACCTGCGGCTGCCACAGAGGGAGGGTGGTGCAGTGGGAGACGGGGCTGAGCGTGGAGCAGTCGTGCAGAGCGATCCAGAGCGCCTGGTAAATCGGGCCCGTTTAAACAAAGTGCATTTTAACGCAGCCCAGCACGGGAAACGGGGAATGCTGGCTGAAACTCCGGGAAGCACCGCCTTTAATGGATTCAGGGGTCACACTGCAGGAGCAGCTCAGGGTTAAAGGGCAGGCACAGASCTCAGGTGGGAAAAGCCCCGAGGTTGGAGGGGCAGGAAGGTGCTGGAGGAGGCCCTGGTGAGACAGCAGCTGCAAGGGTCAGCTCTGATGAGGAACGGGGAAGAGCTGGGGCAAGGAGAGATGAGGGCTCCACAGCAGCATTGCTGTTTGCAGGTTGTGGCTCGGACCTGCTGCGTTTGACTCCTCACACAGCAGCTCAGGCATGCCCTGACTGCCCTGGACAAACAGCTCCTCGTGCAGAGGCAGAGCCTGCTCAAATCTCTTTAACCTCGCCCGGAAAGGTCACACCGAGCCCAATTTCTGTGAGTCAGGGCCAGACAGATTGATTCCCTGTCTTTCCATGACTGCAGAGCGGGGCTGTGTGGGCAGAGAGCTTCCCAGGGCACAAATTGGTGGGGCTGGGCACAGCGGGAGGGGGGCACTGCCCATCGGTGCCAGGATGCCCTGTGGGGTTGCAGGGCACGGTTTGGGAGCGGCTCGTTSTTGCCTGCAGTGAGAGGAGCCCTTTCCAGGGCTGCCTGGCAGGAGGTGACATTTAAAGGAGGTGTTTCTCAGGTAAAAGCACCGCTGTTGGGGTGGAGCCGCCCTGGGGAGGGATGGTGGCTGTCACAGGCGGGCTTTGGGAGGTTGTTTGTCTGTGTTGCCCGAGGAGCCCTGCGTGCCTGGCTGCGCTGGTACAAGCGTGGAGTGAAACGGGAGCTGGGATGAGCCGCGGCCAGGCGGGAAATCGGTTGGGGTGGGCTGGGGGAGGGCAGTGCCAGGTTTTACACACTCCCTGTCATCTGGGAGGGGACTCCAGAGGGTCGTCAGCACCTGGGCAGGGCTCAGAATCCGCCCGAGAGGGGCTCTCTGTGTCCTGATGAGTGGGRTTGCACCTTCTGCCCTGGCAGCCCCTCAGCACAGGGCGCCTGTCCCCYGTCCTGGCAGTGTCCAAGGCCAGGCTGGACAGGGCTTGSAGCCACCTGGGATGGTGSAAGGTGGCTTTAAGGCCCTTCCAACCCAAMCCACTCCATAATTCCATGATTGCCAAACCCACCCCTGGGGTTTTATCCACAGTGATTGACCTGGCTTTCCCTGCTGCAGGTAGAGGCCACTCCTTCTTATCTGCCAGCGGTCCAAAGCYTTTCTTTTCCAGCCTTTGCCATCCTTAACCTTCTCTTCCCTGGACCGAATTTCTTTCTTTTTAGAAAATAATTTGTCATGGTTTCTAATGACTGCTTGTCTGTTTTCTGCTGAAGTGGGGCACATCTCCTCAAAAGTGGAGGGTCCAGTGGAGGATTTGCTGGCACCCAGCAGAGYTGGCACATCCCAGCGTGTTCTCACATCGCAGTATGGATGGATTTTGGGTGGGAGGCTGGCACCGTGGGTGGATCCCCAGCCAGCTGTGATTACTGCTCACGAGGGCACAGATGTGACAGATCCATCCCACATCTGTCATGCCAGCAGCTGATGAAAGCACAGCCYGGTGACAGGCTGGGGACACAACCCGAAGGGTTGATCTGATCCCAGCTGAGAGGGCTGCCTGCACTAATTCCTTTGGGAATACAACTTCCCAGATGGTTTGCACCCACCCAGGGATGCACCGTGCTGCACCTCTGCTGCTTGCTTGCATTACTTATGAGAAAATCAGCTAAAACAGTGTAAAAAAAAAACTTCCYCAAGTCGAGCTAGAACATTTACTGCTCCTCCTCCCTCCACGAGGCTTGCTGTCTTTTCAAAGGAAGGAGTTCAATGGCTTGACATGTTTGTTTGTGACAAACCTACAGTGCCTGTTACTCATTTCCTTGTTATCTTGTAGGTACTTACAAAGAGTTCTTTTATCTGCTTCAGTATTTTTCCAGGAACTGAAATTAAGCTAACTGTTTTATAATTCTCSAGCTCTTCTTTTTTCTCATCATTAAAGACAGACGCTATTTTAGCTCTCTTCCAGTCTTCTGGAAGCTCCCTGATTCTCTACAAATTCTCCAGGAAAAAAAAAAAAGTCTCGGGGAGAAARAAAAAAAAAAATCCGCAGCCCTAACAGCTCTGAAGTTACTTAAATCAGGTCTCTAAGCATCTGTGGTGAATTTAATCAGGTCCAACCAACCTTAAAGCAGCTCATCTAAATGCTCCCTCTGTGTTCCTTCCCTCTGTTCGTCTCAATTCCTTCCCCTTCCTGGCCGGTGCTCGCTGTGTGTGGGACGCCTGATTGCCACTGATTTGTAGGAAAGACACCAGCACAAGAAAAGGTATTCAGCCTGAACCATGTGTTGGCTCCTCTCTCTCCTCATCACCTTCAGATCCCCATCAAATAATTCCTTTCTTGGGTTTCTTCCCGCGTGTATAGCGGAGAAAAATCGTGGTGGCTTTTGCTCTCTCTKGGTGTTTGTGTTTCGTTCTCCGTTCCTGCCCCTTGAACTCGTGCTACCCTCTCCACTCCTCGGTAATCACGCCAAAGGAGGATTGGGTGGAAGGATTTGCAGCGGGATAATGATGTGGCTTAATGGCTGTTGGCAGGGAGCTCCTCCCGAGCGTGAGGCAGAGCTGGGGAAGGAAAGTGTGAAGTGGGGTCTTTGAAATGCTTAACGAGCACAACAAAAGCGCCGCTGGTGGTGACCCTGGGTGGAGAGCCCCGAGGATGGAGCTGCGGTCAGGCCAGGGGCTGGCGGGGGAGGGAGGATGTCGCCGTGGCTCTGGGCTGAGCAGTGATGCCATCAGAGAGACTTTGGGGTGGCCTTGGCTGCGCAGGGCTCTGGGATTGGGTCGGGGACCCGCAGAGTGGGAACCCAAGTGAAGGGTGGGGACAATGATCCAGGACACTGTGCTGGTRGGGGTTTCTTCCAGAGCTGTCCTGCCGTGGGAGAGGGAATCTGGATGGGAGGAGAGGCTGGGACTGAGCTGGGGAGGGAGAGATGGGTTGGGGAGCACAGGGACCGTGCAAAGTGTGCTCCCCACATGTGGTGGGGGGCTCTTGGCTGGGGTGGAGCCCGGTGCTGAGTGTGCCAGGCTGGCTCTGGGGGGCTGAGGATGGCTCTGGGGGGCTGGGGGCTGATGATGGGGTTGGGTCGGCCGACCCCTCTCTGTGCCTTTCCCTGCCCGATGGGTGACGCGCAGCTCCTCTCTTGCCCGCAGTTACCTCATCGCCGAGTGACGTTCTCCGCAGCCAGCCAGGCTCAGGACCTGCAGGACCCCTCCCAGCACAGCTACTACGACAGCGGGCTGGAGGAATCCGAGACCCCCAGCAGCAAATCATCGTCGGGGCCCCGCATCGGGCCCCTGGCCCTGCCCGAGGACCACTACGAGCGCACCACGCCCGATGGCAGCATCGGGGAGATGGAGCACCCTGAGAACGGTACGTGCCCACCCCCGCGCCTGTCCCCTCCCCTGGCACCCGCGCCCCGGGCTCCCGGCGCTCCCTGACCCATGGCCCCAGCACGGGTGACGTGGGGCTCRGCTGGGACACGCTCGGCTTGGTGGGGATGGGGGGATGGAGGTGAGGTGAGGCTCCGAGAGAGATTGCAGTGACGAGGAGGTGATGGGGAGGGGAAAGGTGGGCGAGGGAGGGGAGATCTGGGGGAGCTGTGGGATGGAAATCAGGGAGGCAGGTGGGTGTGGCAGGGGACAGGAGGGTGTGGCAGGGGACAGGAGGCAAGTGAGTGTGGCAAGAGACAGGTGGGTGTCACAGGGGACAGGTGGGTGTGGCAAGAAGCAGATGGGTGTGACAGGGGACAGTTGGGTGTGGCAGGAAGTGGGTGGGTGCTACAGGGGACAGGTGGGTGTGACAGGGAACAGGTGGGTTTGGAATGATGCAGAGTGGGGGCCCAGCAGGGTGGTCTGAGATGGCAGCACAGGGCCGAGCAGAGGGGCTGTGTCCCAGCCCACGGGGAGCGTGTGTGCCACAGTCAGGTCCCGTGGGTRCCTGTCCCCACCTCAGCGGGGTTGGGGTGTGCTGGAGCTCCCCGSTGTGTTTGGGGTCGGGGCTGTGGGAGTTTCCCGGGGCAGAGGGCAGTGCAGGTGTAGTGGCACAGGCTGGGCTGGGGAGATCCATGGAGCGGAGGCTCAGCGAGTGTGGTGGTGCTGGTGGTGGCAAACCCCAGAGCGACGTGTCCTGCTGTCACCAGGCCCCTCAGGTCCCCTCCCAGCAGGCTCCAGCTTTCCCCCAGAGCCCCTGGAGGTGTCTGCTGTCCCCTCGGGGTGCTGCTTGCCCCGCCCGGCGCAGCTCCCCGGCCGCGCTGCCTGTGCTGCCYCTGTGCTGCCCCGCCTGGCTGCAGCCCGTCCCCACTGTCTGCTCCGGCCGGCTCCCGTTGCTTCCTCGGATTTGGCTGTGGCTGTGCACATAGCATCTTCTCTCCTGTACCTGCTGCCTTCTGTGCTCTTGTCCCCRGGGGAGGTGGCTGTGGAGGTGGCAGGGTCAAAGAAACCTCTGGCAGGGGAGAGGAGGAGGTGGCAGAGGGTTCTCCTGAAGCCTCCTCCTGTTTCTGGGAACATCCTTGGCTGTGGGGAGGGTCTGTATGTGGTGTGGAAGTGTCTGAGAGTGTGTTCAGCTGGTTTTTAGGGAGTTGCAAACCTGCAGGCTCCCTCTATGATGGAAATGAACAAGTCTAGTGGAACGTCTCTTTGCAATTCCCAGTTTATTCCTGGAGTAACCCTGGAATTCTCTGAGTTCCAACCGTTGAAGCAATGCATGGTGGGCTTCCCAAATCCTACAGTATGAGACACCCCCCTGTCCAGGAGTGTTGTGCAGATCACTTTTTTTCCCAAAAGTACCAGTCAGTCACCTGGGAAGAGCAGTTTGGAGCGGTTCCTGGAGCCCTGGCACAGAGTGACAGTCCTGGGCTTCCCCAGTGTTCTTGGGTACCTGGAGGAGAGGCTGGAAGGGCGCTCAGCAAGGAGATGCCACATGGATGAGCTGAAGGGTGTGGTGAGACAATGCTGATGATGGACCTGGACAAGGAAAGTTTGAACCCTGGAATGTGACAGGAAACTCGGAAATGGTGAGGAAGGAGGAAGAGGAGAGAGAGGAGCACCTGGAAGGTGGAGGGCAGACAGAGCCGCCTTGGGATGTTCCTTGGGATGTTCCTTGGGATGTTCCTTGGGATACTCCTTGGGATGCTGCTTGGGATGCTCCTTGGGATATTCCTTGGGGTGTTCCTTGGGATGTTGGCTGCATGCCTGATGGGGATGAGCAGGGCTGAGGAAGGCCAAGGGACACTGCCTGGAGCACCAAGGAATGGCTCCCAAACCCCAACCTGCCCTATAAAGCAGCTCCCTGTGTTTGCACAAGGATCCCTGGGTTTGTTCACCTGCCAGGGGAACAGAGATCACCCCACACTCATCCAGCACCAGATCCAGGTGGTGCACAGACACTGCAGAGACTCCCAGGGAATAACCACCACCCTGCCTCCCCCAGAGTGCCCTGTCTTGGCTCCTTTCCCGTGGCAGTGGTTGGGATTCAGCTCCAGTGGCTCCAGCAGCTGTCCTGCCCTGTGTTGGGTGCAGAGGCCATGGCAGGCCAAGGTTCTGGGGAACCCACCAGCATTGTCCCAAGCTGGTGCTGGTGCTCTGCAGATCATCTGGCATGGCAGTTCCAGGGACCTGAGGGGCTGGGGTCAGGGCTGTGATCCCTTAAGAAGCCTGTGGGCACTGGGACAGGTGATCTGGGGATTAGAAGGTGCTGGGGGTGTTAGATCAGCTCACCAGAGTTGTGCTTCCTTGTTCCCCTGCCCGAGGTGTGGCACACCCAACCTCTCTGTGCCTCCAACCACGCCTTTTTGACCAGAGAATGATCATGACTCACTTCCTACCAAGAATAAATGATGTGAGGCCATCATGACCTTTCGGGGACTGTTTCCACCATGTCCTTGCCTTGGCTTCATCAGCAGCASCAGCCCCTCAAAGCCATCAGATGTTGGGATTTTGGGAAGCCGGGCAGATTAAGCCGTTCTTGACCTTGGGTTAAACCGCGGAGACGCGCCGGATCCCACACCCCCATCCCGCGGCACGAGCACGGGGCTGACACCACCGTGCATTTTCTCRGCTTTCATCTGGTTATAAATATCCAACATAACAGGGCTTCCATTGCTTTCTCCAGGAGATTATCCCTGCAGCCGAACCAATCTGATAAGCAAGTATGCAAGGCTATTTATAGCTTTTCAACTGGAAAGACAGATCCATGCCTTTTCTTTGTAGATGGTTCTTCACTTGATTAACACACATCTCAGTGTCCTCCTTTTTTGGACCCTTTCTGCTGTGCAGACTGCAGGGAAATGCTGTATTGCAGGGGCTGAGCCAGGCCCATTGCAGCAGGAATTACGATGGTTCCAAGGAAGACTTCTCCAGGAGCTTGGCGCTGACGTGGCAGCTCCTCACTCATCCCAGGCGTTTGCCATCCCTGCTATTTTCCCCCGCTGTTTCCTCCGCAGCGTTTCCCTGCRCTGTTCCCCACCTTGGTGGGGCACACAGAGCTGGGAACGGAGCTCAGTCTCCCCCTTGGCCAGCCGGTGCTTTTCCCAAAAGCATCTGTTCCCCCCTGATCCCAGATTTGCTTTGGTTGGAAGGAGCCTGGGAGCGCTGGAGCTTTAGGGAGGCTCTGCCCTSTCTCATGCACACAGAGCTGGGATGGGGACGGTGCCAGTCACTCTCCATCGTGATGGAGGGAATTSAGGAGGATTCCAGGACCAAATATGAGCAATTCAGGGAACGTTGCACAGTGCCTGTTTCCCTGTGTGGTGCAATCGCACCCGGGATTGTGATTCATTGGATGAGGCATTTCTAATTTGTGTTTTTCCACCCCCAAAATCTGTTTCATGGCTGTTATTTAAAGTGGGGACCCCTTGCCATTTTTAATGCATGCAGTTACAACCCCGCTCGGAATATGGAAATAACAACCACCTCATGAGCTTTCCCAGCGCTCTYGGTGCCGTAGGATCTGCACTTCCCAGATGTTCAAGAGTTTATCCTCGCAGTTCCAGGGAAGAAACTCAGCCATAGGTGGGGAATGAAATAGGAAATTGCAATTTGCATTTTTCAGAGGCGGCTGTTCGCTCTGGGTACCCTGGATGAGCTGGCAGCTCCTCCCTCTGCTGTTTTTTGGGATGCTGGTGTTCCAGAGGTGCGAGGCAGGAATCCGGCTGCTYCTGGATGCCAGAGCCCAGGCTGCTGCTGATGGCTGAGGCGGGAGCAGAGCTCGGCTCTGGGGCTTTGTGGCAGAGCTGTTTTCAATCCCTCCTGCCTGGTTCATCACCGAGGGCTGTTCTGCCGAGCCCAGCCTCTCCCGGGGCTCTCCCAGCTCCTCCCAACACCCTGGAGACGCTGCTTCCCAGGTCTGGCTGCCGGGCTCAATAAAACCCCACCAGTCCAGGATTTCCTTTGTTCCTGGGAAGATTTAGATGGATGCATGGCAAAACCAGAAGGAGCAGCTTGTCTTACCCATGAAGCCATAAAATCCTGTGATTCCTGCTGGGAGCATCCCTTTGGGAAGATCCCACATTGTCAGCGCAGTGTGAGAGACCCGAGTTGAGCTCTCCCAGTGGAAGGTCCTCTCTGTCCCCAGTTTCACCAGTCTACCCTCAAATTCTGCTCCAGCTCCTCCCATTTCTTCCCACGGAATCCCACAACCAGAATTCCCTCTCCCAGTGYGTACTCGGAGATCCCATTCAGGCAACTCAACATTTAAAGATCTCTTTGAAAGCAAACTGAGTTGAGTCCCTCCCTGCCAGCAGAGCCAAGGCAAGAGATTTTGGCAGCTGGGTCCCTCTTCCTCTCCTCCCACCCTTCCTCCTGCTCCTCCCAGCCATTGCCATCTGCTCCTGCCACCACCACAGACCTGCAGCCTCATTCCTGGGCAGCAGCAACATCTGGCACATCCTGGATGTGTGTGGTGCTTTTTGGCAACCCTTGCAGAGGCAGTCTGGGGAGAAGTTTCCCTCCTCCTCTTTGCTACATTTCTGATTATCCTTCAGCCTTCCATTCCTCCAGCTCGTTTTCATCTCCGCATGGTCTCCAGTCTGCCAAGCTTTTGGTGGGGTGGATGTGTCCAGGTGATGGCCCAGAGCCCCACAGCAGCTCTTGGTGACATCCAGAGCAGCTCCAGGTGCAGGGATAACATKTCTGGGAGTGTTTGTGTTCACAGTGTGASCATGGCACAAAAACAYKGCTGCACCTGGCTGTGTGTGCAATCGTGTGCTTGTGGAATAGTTTGGTTTGGAAAGSACCCACCCTGTGCCATAGCAGGGACACCTTTCCCTATCCCAGGGCTCCTTGGACATTTCCAGGGATCCAGGGGCAGCCACAGCTTCTCTGGGCACCCTGTGCCAGGGCCTGTCCACCCTCCCAGGGAACAATTCCTTCCCAATATCCCATCCATCCCTGCCCTCTGGCAGTGGGAAGCCATTCCCTGTGTCCTGTCCCTCCATCCCTTATCTCTACTCCCTCTCCAGCTCTCCTGGAGCCCCTCTGGGCACTGGAAGGGGCTCTGATCTCTCCTTGGGGTTTTCTCAACACTGAACAGCCCCGTTTGAGCACCTTCGAAAGGTGAATGGCTCAGAAGATTCCTGAGCCAACCATCCCTTTTYCCTGCTCACCACGAGGATGGATTTGCAGCCCTGGGCAGTCACTGCTTCCTGCCTCTACTTTAGTGCCAGTCATGAGCTGCTTTTTAAGGTTCTCACTGTGATTGTTGTTCAATTCCTCACAGCCAACAGATGGGACAGAAAAATTACATTCTGTCTCCTTCCCTGGCACAGCGACTCCTCTAGATCTTAAAACCTATTCTCTTTTCCCTACATTATCTTTAAATGTCCCTTTTGTCTTGCAGGAAGAGTTCCAGGCACATTTTCAGTCTGTGGAGTTGTTTTTTTTTTTTTYTTTTTTTTTTGCAAACGTGCCCTGTAGCGCTTCTGCTTTGTTGCAGAGGCTGAGGAATGCCTGGGAGTGGGCTTTGTGTGGTGTGTGGGATGTGGGATCCCAGCTCGATCTGTGCCATTCCTGCCCCTTGCTGACTGGGATCCAACCTCTGGCGTGTGTTTGGCTGCTGCTCCGACTCCTCTCTAGCTGAGGCATTGTGGGTTTTGGGTTTTTCTACCTCATCTTCAGCCCTTTTTAACACTTCAGGGCTGGAATTCCTTTTGTCCTGAGCAGCAGTTCCCACTCCTGCCAGSGTTTAGGATGTCCACACCCTTGGTGACCATGTTCTGCTCCTCATCTGCCTCTGGAAATTCTCTGTGCTCCTCAGGGATCTTCAGCTCCACAGGCACCTGCATTTCTTCAGAAGAAATCAGGAACTTCTTTCCACACTTAATGTTGGTTCATCCCCAAAGCCAGCTCCCGATTTGCTTAATCACCACTGGGAAAAGATTTTTATCAGGAGAGACAACATCCAGCAGATTGCAAATGGCCCTGGATTACCCCATCCTGGTTTCAACATTTCTGCCTGAGCTGCAATTCCAGCCTCCTTGTCCTATTTCCTTATTTTCCACATTTTCCAGTGTCTGTTGAAACTCTTACGCCAGAGCAGCTCAGGGCAGGGCCGTTGTCCTGCCACACCAACCAGTTCACCCTCCCTGATTGTCCCCAGGAGCCCAGGGCACACAGSGGACGGCTCTTTCCCTGCCCCAGGAGCGAGCACACTGCTCCCAGCTCCAGAGAGTGCCTTTAATCCTCTCAAGACCTTCTAAGAAGGCAGCTCCTCGCTTCAGACCTTGTCCAAAATAGCTGGAATCATTTATCTTGCCTCACGAGATTATCTGGGAGCRCACACATGAGGTTGTCCTCGAGTTCTCCAAAGATCCTTGGCATATCCTGGGCATCTTTAGAGGAGTTATTTGTRGAACCCAAATTTCCCTGTTGGATTCTGGTTGCTTTTCCTCCCTTTCTGTCCCTGAGCCCGTGTGGTGTGATTGTGGAAGGTGCAGGCAGGGCAGGCACTCGGAGTCAACGCCCAGGAGACAAAAAGCTCCA
Organism: Malurus melanocephalus; assembly: GCF_030028575.1. Lineage (NCBI taxonomy): Eukaryota > Metazoa > Chordata > Aves > Passeriformes > Maluridae > Malurus > Malurus melanocephalus. The sequence continues at coordinate 147,655 of NW_026623935.1, read as the reverse complement.
TATTTCAGTGGGAAGGTGCCTTCTCCTGCAGAATATAGAGGTCCCCGTGGCTCTGTGTGTTTGCCTGCTGCATTCAGGATTGGATTTGGGGAGTTTTCTGCTGTTCCTTGAGATCCTGGGCTGGGCTGGGGGCTCTGCCATTCCCTGTTGCTATCCATGGTAAATCTGTGAATATCCTCTCGCTTGTGTTACGTCCTTCACATTTTTCCCGCTCTGAATTTAGTGGATGAAGGAAATTTTATCATTTCTCCTAATCTTTATTCCTCTTTCCATCTGGGAATGTCCTGCCCAGGATGCTGCTGTCCCTGTGCATGGTGAGGGCACAGCTCAGGGAGATGACCCTGCTGTAAATCCCAATTTTCCGGGCAATCCTGCAGAGACCCCAGGCCCGGGGAACACACTGGGAGCTGCTGACCCCAAACTCACCCCGCTCTTTGGAACCACTCTTAGGCTCGGCCAGCTCCGTGGAAAACTTTGAGACTTTCCCTAAGGGAATCAGCTACAAACAGAGGGGAATATAGAAATTTTTAGCTAAGAATTATAAATGAGCTCATTGAGGGAAGGCGACTTCTGCTGTCCCAGGGAAGGGAGGGTTTCCCAGTCTCTCAGGCCAAAGCGTGTCATGGAACTCCTCCAGTCCAAGGCAGGAACATTTCCCATCACCAYTTCACCTCAGCAGGCCTGGGAAAGGGTTCTCACCTGGCGGAACACGACCCCAGTGACATTAAAACAGGGAGCCCAACCCACRGGACTTGGCATTTTCCTTTTCCCTGGCACTGGTTGCAAATTCCCATGCAAATGCCCATGCAAATGGTCATGCACTGCTATTYTTATCTCTGGGCCAAATCTCAACATCCCTTCTTTGGGAGAAAGTCGATTTTCCAAAAATAGTTTACGTCAGCCTCCAACTATTCGTGGCTCCATCTCGAGTTCGTTAAACCRAGTTCCAGGAAGAGTTTTCCGAATTAGATCTGCAATGGGAACGGGAGGGTGGGGCCTTTCTTTGCTTGTGCCGCGTTCCTCTCCAGGGAGGACATTTCCTCGGAGTGAAGGGTTGGGTGAAACTGCTTCAGGCTCCTCTTTTGTGTTTTCCAGTGCATTTTAAAACATGACCTTGAACTTGGGAGCTGGAATTGTTCCTTTGGACAGCCAGCAATGGGAATTCTGATTTCTGCTGTTGGGCCCCAGCACCCCGTGTCTTATGGGAGCAGAACAGGCAGGTCCCCTCCTGTCCCTCTTGCTTGGCTCACCCTGTCCCTGTGCCATCCTGCTGCCCCAGCACAGCTCCACGGTCAGCTAGACAAGGGAGTGACCAGGGTCAGGTTTTGCTGGGTCATTTTTTTTGGCCATTTTGCTGTCCAGACAGAGCAGTTTTCCCACCCTGCCTGCTCCATGGTTCCACAAAGAGCTGAACTCGCAGGAAGCCGGGATTCTGCGGGAGGCAGGGATTCTGAGCTTGGCATTCAGCTTTAGAACACGTCTAAACCAGAAAAAGCCACTGAGTGTAAAAGCAGCAGACAGGCAGGATCCCTCAGCAGCCCCAGACTATTTGTTGTTTTCAAAGACCTGCTTCCTTAGAAAGCTCCTTTTGAAGTAATTTGACGTGCCATTTCCAGCTCCTGTGTGATCTACCGCGGTTATTCCCCCTTTATCTGCCTCCCAACGCTCCGGAATGTCTCCATAAACCTGCCTGGCACTGCCTCTGCCCGTGCGAGGGACCTGCATTAATGTGGGATTTAAACTTAATGCCAGAGGAGCTTACAGAGTCTCCCATTTGAGCTTCTCGTGGACTCCACACCGCAGTTTCTTTCTCATAAAAATAGCAGGTGGCTGAGTTTGAAGGATCGGTCAGGTGTGGATCCCTCACACGGAAAATCCCTCTCGCCGGCAGGAGATGGAGGATAAGGGATTCATCCTGYCCCCGGTGAAATCAATGGCAGCTTTGCTGTTGAGACAGGTCAGATGTCAGTCTCAGCTGTTCRCTCTTGCTCGGGATTTGATCCTTTGTGCTCTCACCGTTGCAGAATCCCTCTTCCTGTCTCCTTCCCGCGGGCTCTCATCCATCCTGATTTGAAGTCSCCTCCGCTAAGCGGCTGGAGCGCCAGCGCTTCGCTTCCCCGGCGCARAGGACACTCCATAAATCTCCCATTAGTCATGGCTGTGGTGAGCCATCCCCGGGATGGGCTGCYGTGCCTCAGAGGTTATCAAACCGTGGCAGCCCCTGAGTTTGCCTYTCCTTTCCCGGAGCTCCGCTTCCCRCCAGCATCCAGGGCTCATTTCCCGCGAGCCGAGGCAGCCACGCTCTGCTCAGGGATGCAGCAGCGCCCACGCGGTGCTCAGTCGCTGTTCCCGGTGTGGCTGCACCCCAGCTCCTTTGCCAGCACCCCTGAGCAGGATAAGGAACTTCCAACAAGCTGGAATGGGGGAAGTTCATGTGTCGGTGGCTGGAAGGCTCCATTTCTCTGGGACAGACACGCAGGGACATTGTCCGTGTTTGCTGTCCCAGAGGGATGGAGAAGGGKCTGTGCCTCTGCCTGGGGTAGAGGGTTTCCCCGTGATCCCTGTGAGGCCTTTCAGCCTCAATCCCTGTGGAAAAGGAGGGCTGAACCTCACTGGTGGGAGCACAGAACCTCCCAGGGTGTCATGGGACTGAGTCCTACTCGGATGCTCCTTCCAGGTCTGTTTCCCTAAAAACAAACCAGAGCAGATCTCATTACKGGGCTTGAGGCCAAAACCAGGGAAWGGTCTCTCCCAAACTCACCCCAAAACAGTGACAGGAATCTTGTCGGGCAGGGAGCTGCTCCGATCCAGGAGAAAACAGGCTCATGCCAGAATGAGGACAGGGCTCATGGTAGCTCTTGGAGATGCTTGGATTTACACTTGGGATTTTTATTCCAGCRTGGGACTGGTGTTGCCGGGATAAAATAATGTCACTTTTCCAATAATTTGRGAGAAACTGGCAGGGATGCTGTGAACCAGGAATAAATCAGCTCAGGTGGCCCATGGATTAAACCTGTGCCTCCACTGTAGCCTATGTTGTGTATTATKCAGATATAAAATGTTCTTCCGTGGATGGCCATGAACGCTCTGGACTGGGAGCACTGGGAGAGGCTGGGGAAGGGATCCAGCAGGGAAGAGCAGGATGCTGGAATGCTCAGGTTCCTGGGAACAGCAGTTCCTCGTCAGCTCTGTGTGTGTCTGAGCTASAGCAACCTGCTCGGACGTGGGGGAACCAGGAGGCAGCAGGAAAAGGAGGAGGGGGTCGGGATGTGATCCTTGCTCAGGGATGTTGGAATGGCTGTCGTGTTGTTTTATCGCTGCTGAGGAAAGAGAAAATGGAGCAGGGAATGCAAAATGACAGAGACTGAGGAGATGTGATATTTGCCTGATGTATTTTGCTGGTAATTAGTGTAATGCCAATTAGACAGACGTAATCTTTTTTTTTTTCCTCGCTTCTTCAGCTGTATAAATTATTGCTGGAATATTTGCCAGCTCAAAGCGAGATATTAAACTCRGAGTGATGTGGAGATCTCTGCTCCTTGAGGATCTCTAGATGAAATTACCCAGACAACAGGGATCTTGACAAAAGTAAGGCTGACTCCATCCAGAAAGAAAACGAATCAAAGCCAAAGGAATTTTTGTATTCCACGTCTGGCGTCTTGCTGCTTATTAGCCACACAGGAAGGGGCCCCCACAGAGATGCAGCAACATCAGTGAGAAAAGGCAAATATCTCGCCTTTCCTGCAAACAATGCCACTTGCAGGCTATTGTTCCCCTATCAGCTTCCCCGAGGAGCGGATCCCGAGCCCGGGCTGCAGGTAAACCCCGCCGCCCACGCGCATTCCATTTGTCATTCCCCGAGCCCTGTTTTCTCCCGTGCGAGCCCACATCGGGACAGCAGCGCCGGGCTGGTTTCGCCTGCGGGCCCCTGGGGATGTGAAGCTCTTTAATGGTGATGAACGGCTTCCTTCAGAGGGGCAATTGCCGGCCCGGACCTCTCCAATCGCGGCTCCCTCGCAGCTCCGTGCCGGGCAGCTCTGGCTGCTCCCTCAGACGCTGCTCGTGGATTTTCCCTCGCGTCGGGAGCAGACCTGCTCTTACCATCTCCTGCCTTTGGAAAAATAACCGCTGAAAATGATGCCCTTGCACCGAGCMGGGAAATTTTCATCCATCTCTGCTGGACCGTGAAATCCAAATCTCCTCGCCATCATCCTRCAGCTCCCCGGTGCTGTGCTCTGGGGGTTGCAGGGCTGGCAAATCCCCTTTGCCAGCCTGCCTCTGATGTGTGTGGGGGATGATGTATCCCGCTTGTCCCGCCTGGATTTTAGGATTTTGTAATCCTCGCTGGCTCTTTAAAGCGTGTTTTATTCATGGCAGCCTTTAGGAGTGCCTCTGGCAGGCCTCCCTCGAGTGGTGCAAACTTTATTGCATCTCTCCTCCAGCAGYCTGTAAACTGCAGCACCCAGGGGTAGCTGGAGGTTGATATTCCCTATCGGAAGCGATTATCCGTCTTTTCCCCGCGTTCCCACAAGGGCTTCTTCCTGCCATCCCAATAACAAACACAGGGCACGGCAACAGTCATCAGGATCGGGTTTTTTTTTCCCCGAATGAGCCGTGACCAGTCTGCCCATTCCTGAACCTCCCCATATCATGCTGTTTCTTCCTTCAGCGGGATGCTTCGGCACTGATCCCTCCTGCTTTTCCAGGACAAGGGGATTTCTCCCCGCTCCTGGCCATCAGGGCGGCAGATCCTTTCAGTGCTGGGAGGGGATCACAGCAGGAGCACAAACAGCCCGATTCAAGCACCAGGGTCGATTTCTCGCCGTGAATTTTGGCCGCACCACGGCGGGATGTGACCGGTGCTGCTCCTGCCACGTGCCAGCCACAAAACCTCTCCCCGTGGTGCTCCCACTGCAGATTTTCAGCCTCGGAGTCTGTGGGCGTTCGAGGCGTCAATAAGGAGCGTTTTCAGCTGCTTTGTGGCACGGCTGCACTGCAGAGAAAGGGGCTGGGCAGCCCAGGGGTTCGGGATCTCTGGCAATCAGCAGAGAAATGACTTCATTTGGGGTGGGATCATTCCCCCAAAGCTTCCCACTGCATCCCGGCTCTAACTCCCCCAGAAGTGCTGTTTGCTGGATTTCAGGAGGKTTTGGTTCCCTGGGGCTGGGTGTGAGATCCATCAGGGACAGACATTTCCCCTGAGCGCAGCCCTAGAGCTTCACCCCAGGTTTAGTGTCCTTCCACCGTCCTTCCACTAAACACACCCTGGGTTTAGTGCCCGTCCCCTGATCCTTCAAACAGCTGCCAAAAGCTCSGGCAGGAATCTGCCTCTTCCCCCTCGATGTCGGCAGGGCAGCTCGGGCAGGAGTCAGGACGGGCTGTAAAGGAGCTGGGATGAGGTCAGGGTGCTCCCTTTCCTCGGAAGCAGCCCAGGAAAGATCCGTGGCAAGGAAACAAAGCGTCCGCATGCAAATCCATCCTGTCATTTCCTCTGCCGGTTTCCTTGGGGTTTGGCTTGACTCTCTTCCAAGGGCTCTTCCTTCTCCCCGCTCCACTCCTCTCCGAGTGGTCTTTGTTTGCAGATCCCCTGCTCGAGAGGAGCCCTTTTCATAAACTTGTGATTTCTTTTGTCACTTAAACACCTCCGTGACTTCAAAGGCCGACAACAGCACTTGGCTCTGCGGCTCCCAGCCCCCCTGCACCAACAATTTCCCCCCATCCATTGTCCTGCCAGGGGAGGATTATTAAATTGTTGATGGAGCTGAACAATGGCTTTGTTCAAAGGCAGACATGYGAACGCCACTTCTTTTCTCCTTGACACAAGAGCTTTAATACCCGGGAACAATGAGAGGCAGCCACCAAGGAGCAAACATGGAGAGGGCTCACAAAGCTGGGCCAGGATTCCCAAATCCCTGGGCACGTGAACCGGTGCTCCTTGGAGTGCTCCCTGTGGCCTTAGGTGAGGTGAGAGGACTGGCCAGGCTGAAAATGRATAAAAAATAAATCAAATATTGCCAGTTACTACTGGCTTATGTGACTAGGACACGAGCAGGGGGCAGGAGAGGACCRCCCTTTGCACAGAATGACGGAATTAAGGYTGGGAAAAAYCTCTGAGATCATCAAATCCAACYGTCCCCCAGTGCTGCCAAGGCCACCATTCACCCTTGTCCCCAAGTGCCACATCCAGTGGCATCACAATCCCTCAGGGGTGAYTCYRCCACTGCCCYGGGCAGCTCTGCCAGGGCTTAACCAACCTCCCGGGAAGGTATTTTCCCTGATGTCTGGGAACAGGGACCCTCACCTGGTGCAACTTGAGGCCACTCCTACTGTCCCTGTTCCCTGGGAGCAGATCCCGACCCCCCCGGCTGTCCCCTCCTGTCAGGGAGTTGTGCAGAGCCACAAGGTCCCCCCTGATCCCCCTTTGCTCCAGGCTGAGCCCCTTTCCCAGCTCCCTCAGCCTCTCCTGGGGCTCCACTCCCGGTTCCTGGAGCGTTCCAGGCACACACTCCCAGCTCCAGCTGGGCTGTGCCTTCGCAGCAGCTCTCCCAGCCTGGAATCAGGATCATTCCCTGCACTGCGCAGCCTCGGGCTCTGACATTTTCTGTCGCACAGGCTCCTTCCCGATCGCTTATCACCTCAGCTGCTTTCCAATGCCACAGCTTCAATTTTYCACGCTGGGTTTCCCTCAGGTTGATTTCTTTTTCTGTTTTCRCTGAGTTTTTGTGGAGCTGTTCCAGCTGGTTTTGGAGAACAAGCCGCGCCGCCTCGGCTCCGCTAACAAAGTGATTATGAAAATGTCCTTTCAAGATCCATTAGCTTAAGCACGCTTTGGGAGGGAGGTGTGGAATTTGGCACAGGAGCTGCCAGCAGCAGTTGGGGGCTGCTTGTCCCCAAAATGTGTGCTGAATGTGCTCCGGAACACATCCCTGCAGAGCTGWGCCCACGCTGCCGTGTGTGGCCTTCAGACAGCAGCATTCCCAGGGTTCATCCATCAGGGGAATGCATTCCCGCTGACAGAGAGGAGGTTTAGGTTGAATTTTAGGAAAAAATCCTTCCCTGTGAGGCGGATGAGGCTCTGAGATTGCTCAGGGAAGCTGCRGCTGTTCCTGGATCCCTGGAAGTGTCCAARGCCGGGTTGGACRRGGCTTGGAGCCATCTGGGACAGGTGTCCCTGCCCAGGGCAGTGGAATGAGATGGTTTTTAAGGTTTCTTCCAAGCCAACCCATTCTGTGATTCCATGATTSTGTRATCCATGKCCTCCTTTGCAGACCTGCAGGAGTTTGCTGCTGTTTCTCCCTGGACATTTGTCCTGTTTCTAGATTTACATCTGTCCAGTTGCTCGGTGGCCTCTCTCCTGGACATTTCCCAGGGGTCTGGGTGTCCTCGGTTTCCTTTTGGGCTCTGGGTCCAGTGTGGCAGGGATTGTCCTTTTCCTGTGG